>NC_135801.1:41593988-41893988 GCF_964213995.1 Mustelus asterias
AGAGGATGGCAGGGAGGGAGGATGGGGGGGAGGATGGACTTGGGGAGAATCTTGCAAACTGAAAATAATGTAGCATCTTCTTTGTGCTGCCTAATTATCTATGGGAAAGGTAATTAAACTACAGTGTCCTAGTGAGCAATTAGTGACCTGTATAATACATTTGTGATCTGTAACTGGATTGTTGATGCCCCTGTAGCCATGAGCCAGCTTGGAAGAATTGTCCCCATGGTGGAACTTGGTTGGAAATAAGATTCAAGGAGATTACTAAATCTGGGAAATCAACCATAGTGAAAAGAAGTTTGTATTGGCAACTCTTCTCTCACATTCCATGGCAGATGTGCCTCTACTTATGAGTGTGATTTGCATGGGCAACATTGGGTGCAGCTAATCTGCCTCTAGAGTAGCCTTGGATCCTTTCTTTCACCTTGTTTTCATCTGAACATTGCACAGAATTAGAGGAATTCCCTTTGGAAGATAATGTCAAAATTATAATCGCAGGAACTAAAAACCTGACAGTCAAAAATTTGGTAAAATATTTCAAAATATGGATGGGGGGATATATATTTTGAAATATTTTCCCAAATGTTTGACTGTCAGGTTTTTAGTTCCTGCGATTATAATTTTGACATTATCTTCCAAAGGGAATTCCTCTAATTCTGTGCAATGTTCAGATGAAAACAAGATGAAAGAAAGGATCCAAGGCTGCTCCAGAGGCAGATTAGCTCCACCCAATGTTGCCCATGCAAATCACATTCATAAGTAGGGGCACATCTGCCATGGAATGTGAGAGAAGAGTTGCCAATACAAACTTCTTTTCACTATGGTTGATTTCCCAGATTTAGTAATCTCCTTGAATCTTATTTCCAACCAAGTTCCATCACGGGGACAATTCTTCCAAGTTCACCACATGACTCTGAACATTTGAGCACCTGGCTCATGGCTACAGGGACATCAACAATCCAGTTACAGATCACTCATTGCTCACCAGGACACTGTAGTTTAATTATCTTTCCCATAGATAATTAGGCAGCACAAAGAAGATGCTACATTATTTTCAGTTTGCAAGATTCTCCCAAGTCCATCCTCCCCTCCCATCCTCCCCCCTGCCCCCCCCCCCCTCCCCCCCTCTCTGCTCTCTGCTGTTTTTTTCTTTCAGGCCCGGGCGCGCTGCTTCAGATTTTTTTTCGAACTGCGCATGCGCAGTTCAGAGCTCCGATTGTTCGGGCAGCGCTAAGCCCCGCCCACTGCGCAGATCGGACCGGAGCCGGCAAAAAGCGTATGGGCGCACTGCAACGAGGATTCCGGGCTCGGATCTCTATTACGCCCGGACCCGGCCCTTAGACTCCAAATGGTAAAATAGGGCCCAATGTGTATAATTTACCCAATAATGTTGCTGTAATAAGATAAATCAAAGTATCTATAATTTTATCTTTCATGCCACACGTAAGGCAGAAGGCCAACCTCTGTATGTACCTTTAATAGATTCAACACCAACTGAGTGTTTATAGATTGCAAACATTTCTGGTTGTACCAGTTTTCAGGAATGTTGATCTGAATATTTTTTGACACTAAGGGCCCGATTTTACCATCAGGTTGTGCCCATTTTCGGGCGCGAAAACTTGGTAAAGTTGGGCATGAGGTGAGCAGCACGATCCTCACCCACCTCCGCTCCCGTTCCCCCTTTACCAATGGCTGAAAATGGCCACCGCCTGACCGTGCCCGAAACGGGCATGACACCAATTTAAATGCATTTGCATGCATTTAAATTGACTTAATGGGCTGCACGGTCAAACTTACTGGCACTTCCCTCTTTACCACTGCGTTCGCCCATCCAGATTCGGTGTGAAACAGACATGGTCCGCAAAGATCCGATTTGGGTGCTCCAGCTTCTGAGGAGGTAAGTTCAGAGCTTCCGGCGGCTCTCTGACTCAGATCGGTAGTGGTGGGGGAGGCGGATCAGATGGCTCTCAGGTGGGGGGGGGGAGGGAGGCGTGTCAGATGGCTCTCTGGTGGAGGGGGTGTGGGGGGCAGGGATGTGGGGTCTGCTGTCACTCTGTGTGCGATCGGTGGGGGGGGGAAAGGGGGGGTCCGCTGCCACTCTGCGTGTGATCAGTGGGGGAACAGAGGGGATCAGTCAACACTCTACATGCGATTGGTGCGGGGGAAGGGGCGTAGGGAGCCGCGATCGGTCTCGGTAGCGGGGGGTGGGGGGATAAGGGGGTCAGTTATGTTGTGGGGATGGGGCAATGTTTGTAGGGGCCAGGGGGAAGCATTAACTGGCCCAGGAGTGATGTGGCAGGGGAGCATTTTTTAATTGTTTTTTAATCTGCGCATGAGCAGTTGAAGGCTCCAAATGGATGTGTTAAGCCCCGCCCAAAGGCTTGTGCAGCACGATTCAGAATCGCTAATTTTTTTTCAGGCAGAGTATATATGGGGGCGCCGAGGAATGGGTCTAAAAGTCAAATCTGAAACACTCCTAGATTCAAGTTCGCCCAGCACTCAGAATCAAAATGGCAAAATCAGGCCCTGTGTATCTCAAAATTCAATATTTCAAAATGAATCCGTAACAAATCAGATCAACTGCTTAGCCCTTTGGATGACATTTTAATTAAAAACATATGTGTAAAATTAAGGCCTGGACGTTTGCTCCAAGGTCATGGATAATTCTTTGCCCTGCAAAGCAGACCCAGGATAAAGAGACCCAGAATGTCAGATTTTTGTCCTGAGGTGGGGGCATGGGAGGTGATCTGGATTAGAAGTTGGGCTCTCCATCCCTGGAACATGTGTGGGAGCTGCTGGGTGCGGAGGTGGGCTGGGTGGAAGGCCTGCCTTGGTTCCCCCGGCTATTTTGCAAAAGTTATTTAAAAAATAAATAAAACAGAAAACCATAAGACCATAAGACATAGGAGCAGAATTAGGCCACTCGGCCCATCGAGTCTGCTCCGCCATTCAATCATGGCTGATTTTTTTTCTGATCCCCATTCTCCTGCCTTTTCCCCATACCCCTGATCCCCTTATTAATCAAGAACCTATCTATCTCTGTCTTTTAAAAAAATAGTCCTCCATCTTTCATCTCTCACATCTCCTCACCCCCTCACACACTCCCCATGCCCCATCCATGCCAACATATGCCATCTCATGGATGCATCCACCTCTGTAGCCCCTTATCCCCTGCATGCCACTCTATGCCTCTCTACCCATCTCCATGGCCCCCTCCTACCGAGTGCCACCCAATGTCCCTCTACCCTCCCACATGGACCCTCATAATCCTATGCCATCCCATGCCCCTCTACCAAACCCATTGACCTCATTGTCCTTTACACCCCAAGCCAATCCATGCCCCTGCTCAAGCCTGGCTCTTTACAGCTCCTACGCCAACTTGGTACCTATGTATGCCAACCTTTACTCCAAACACTACTTTTTGCTGTTGTCTTTTCCATACCAAAGTGTCCAGTATCCACTGTGGGCAAACCACAGCAGTCACGCTGATGTAAAATAAAGTTCTGTGTCCATTATTGATGTCACTTTTTAAAAATACTTCCATTAATAAAAACCATTCAATAAGTTGAAATTCCTTCAACCAATCTCTTATGAAAGCAACCTTTTCACTTAAGATAAAAGCAAAATACTGCGGATGCTTGAATCTGAAACAAAAACAGAAAATGCTGGAAAATCTCAACAGGTCTGACAGCAACTGTGGAGAGAGAATAGAGCCAATGTTTCAAGTCAGGATGACCCTTTGTCAGAGCTGAGAGCAAAGAAAATCAGCATAAATTTATACAATGAGGGTAGGGGGGGCTGTAATTGGACAAATGGAATGTAAATGAGGATGAAGAAGGGTGAGAAGGCTTTCATTTCATTTAAGTACTTAACTCTATGAAAAGAAATAGTTATATGATATGACTACTTGGGGCTGTCAATTGAACTGCTCACTTAACAGATATCCCACTGTGACGGAACCTGGCATATCCCAAATGTATCCTGGGACTATATCCAAAAAAGTACCTTAACTCTCCAAAGGGTACCCTGGCAATTCAAATGAAGTAAGAGTTTTAACAACACCAGGTTAAAGCCCAACAGGTTTATTTGGTAGCAAATACCATTAGCTTTCGGAGCACTGCTCCTTCGTCACATGGAGTGGAAATTCAAATGAAGCCAGAAGGCTCAGACCTACTCCCACCACGTATAATCTGAAAACGTTGTGTTTCAGATACCTACCTCACCAAAATCACACGTGAGCCAAGGTATCTGCTGGTTTGTATGGGCAGCTACATCTGTGAACCATGGATGAGCAATATGAAATCTATCTCCATTCTCCCCCGCCCCCCAAGAAAATGACAGAGGCCGGGATTGGGGGTAGACCTTTGGGATACGGACCTCCACTGACATTTTGCACTTCTCTCAATGTGCAGAGATTCAGGCTGAATTGATTTGATTTATTATTATCATATGTATTAATATACAGTGAAAAGTATTGTTTCTTGTGCGCTATACAGACAAAGCATACCGTTCATAGAGAAGGAAACGAGAGGGTGCAGAATGTAATGTTACAGTCATAGCTGGGTGTAGAGAAAGATCAACTTAATGCGAGGTAGGTCTATTCAAAAGTCTGACGGCAGCAGGGAAGAAGCTGTTCTTGAGTCGGTTGGTACGTGACCTCCGACTAATTGTCCAAAGTATGTTTAGAACATCAATGTAAAATGTCTCTGAAACAAGTATTCAGGCTGTGAAAACAATTTTCTTCACGTCTTTGTCAATAGAAACTTTAGATAGCAATAATCAGGTGATAAATATGAATTCACAGCATCGATCTCTTCATAAAGCAATCACCTTTCCTCTCTTAAGCACAATTTACAACTTATCTATTTGAAATGATTGTGCATACTAATTATGATTCTACAGAATTATAATACATTCTTCACCTTGTTCTGTATTTATAGTTTTATATTAAAATATTAATTAATGATTATCTCAATGTAGTTACAATATAATTTTCTTTCAGGTTTATAATCGTCTTGACAGAAATTGCTGTGGATTCAGACCCAGAAAGGAGGATACTTGTGTTCGAAAAGGCTTGAAAATGAAATGTGATGATCAGGACAACATCGACTTGGTTCATCTTATATACAGAGAGCACGATCATCGGCATTTAGTCTTCGTGGACAATAAAGGCTACTTTGACAGAAATGAAGATAACCTAAATTTTAAAGTACTCGAAGGAATAACTGAGTGAGTTTGATGTTTAGAATCGGAAATTCAAATAGCCAGCATGATGATGTGCCATACTGAAGCCCATTTCATACAGTTGCAATTTAATGATGAGGGGAGTTATGGAGATCGATGGCAGAATTTTTGTTCCCATATACGGAGTTGGGTGGGTGCAACATTTGTTTTGTTTTTATTCATTCGAGGGACATGGGTGTCGCTGGCTGGCCAGCATTTATTGTCCATCCCCAGTTGCTTCACCCACCCTTGCTAAACATGTCATTAATATTTAAATTGGCTTTGTGCCCTTTTTGAGGGTGAAGCCAATTGTGCCAGCAAAACAGTGCCAGGAAGGTGGCTTTTGGCTCGAGACCAGCACGGCGGGCTGGAAAGGTCGTGCCCCAGAAGTGATTCTCACTGGGCTTGCACTGTAACCGAGAGGCGGAAGATCCTGGGAGCTGGGAGAAACCAGGCATTGAACAGGCCTTTTTGGGTGTGATCCGTTTTGCGCTCAAAGAAAGAGACTGGGATGATTGCAAACCATTTGCAGTGGGTGTGGAAACTATTTTTAGATCTGGACGCTATTTTCCGTAATCGGTGCAATCTGCGCCTGGCGCAGTGAGGCTGGAAAATCGCCCCCATTATCCATGAAATAAAACATAAAATAACCAGGATATCAGTACATAAATTGGAAAAGGATCAGCTGTTGGCATCTAATGAGGGGAATTTTCCCATCCCACCCACCATGAGATCGTAGTGGGCAATTCAAACCATTCAAATGTCCGTTGATCTCGGGCAGGATTTTCCGGGCTTGGAGCGAGTGCGGCTGGAAAATCCCACCCAATGTTTCTTTACTTATTTTCCTTTCCATTCAATCTCGTAGACTTGATCCTGGTCCAAGAAACCTGAGTTGGCAGGCGTCTCCATAGCTCAGCAGTTAGAGTACTGGCTTGTATATCAGATGTTGGGTGAGAGTTCAAATCTCAATGGAGCCTTCTCACTTTTGTTCTGTAGCTGTAATGTTAGACATAGAATCCTGCAGTGCAGAAGGAGTCCATTAGGCCCACCGAATCTGCACCAACCACAATCCCACCCAGGCCCTATCCCCATAACCCCATGCATTTACCCTAGCTAGTCCCCCTGACACTAAGGGGAAATTTAGCATAGCCAATTCACCTAACCCACACACCTTTGGACTGTGGGAGGAAACCGGAGCACCTGGAGGAAACCCACGCAGGCACGGGGAGAATGTGCAAACTCCACAAAGACGGGGACCCACGCCGGGAATTGAACCCGGGTCCCTGGCGCTGTGAGGCAGCAGTGCTAACTACTGTGCCACCATGCCACACCATGTTCTGGACTAATAATCCAGAGCTAATAATTTGGTGACATGGGTTCACATCCAACCACAGCAGCTGGTGGAGTTTAGTTTGACAAATGTATTAGAGTTTTTCAAGGATGTAACAAGCATAATAAAATAGGAGAACAGATAAAGACCATGCATTTCGACTTCCAAAAGGCATTTGATGAGGTGCCTCATAAAAGGTACTGAGGGTAATATATTGTAGTAGATTAGCTAACTGGCAGGAAACAGAGGGCTCGATTTTGCCATTGCGTTGCGCTTGTTTTCGGGCGTGAAAACTTGGTAAAGTCGGGCGTGAGATGAGTAGTGCGATCCACGCCCGCCTCCATGCAGGTTCCCCCTTTACCAAGGCCCGAAAATGGATGCACTTGGGACCGCACCTGAAACAGACGCGAAAACTATTTAAATGCATTTGCATGCATTTAAATCGACTTAATGGTCTGCATGCCCAACCTTACTGGCACTTCCCCATTTACTACCATGTTCGCCCATCCAGAATTGGCGCGAATCAGACAATCTCCATATAAGTCCAACTCCAACGCTCCATCAGTGAGGGTTAGTGAGGAGGTAAGTGCTGAGCGTCCGATAGCTCTCTGCTTGAGATCGGTGGGGACGGGGGGGGGGGGGGACGGGGGGTGGAAAGGGAGGTCTGCTGTCACTCTGCCTGTGATCAGTGGGGGGGGGAAGGGGATCCGCTGCCACTCTGCCTGTGATCAGCAGGGGTGAAAGGAGGTCCATTGCCATTCTGCCTGAGATCAGTGGGGGGGGGGGGGGAAGGGGGGGGGAAGGGGGGGGGGCCCACGATCGGTCTGAGAGGCAGGGGTGTGGGGGTATAAAGGGGTCAGTAATGTTGTGGGGGTGGGGCAATGTCTGTAGGGGCCAGCAGGATGCATTGTCCGGCCCGGGAGGGAAGTGGCAGGGGAGTGACATTCTATCATTTCTTTTCTGCGCATGCACAGTTGGAAACGCCGATCAGAGCTGCAGGATTTTGGGTGCGTTAAGCCCCGCCCACAGGCTTGTGCAGTGCGAGTCGGACTCGTTGATGTTTTTGCAGGCACAGTGCATATGGGGGCGCCTCAGAACGGGTCTAAAAGTCGGATCTGAAACACTCCCGGTTTCAAGTTCACCCAGCACTTAGAATCAAAATGGTAAAATAGGGCCCAGAGTGTCAGGATCAAGGGTATTTTCAGGTTGGCAAAATGTAACCAATGGATTGCTACAGGGATCAGTACTAGAATTTAACTATGTATAGCCTATATTAATGTCTTGGATGAACGGGCTAAGTGTATAATGACTAAATTTGCTGATAACGTGAGGACATAAAAGTTCTGCAAAAGTTTTGATAGGTTAAGTGAAAGGGCAAACAATTAGTAGATGGAGTATAATGTGGGAAAATGTGTGATTTGATAGAGAGAATAGAAAAGCAGAATATTACTTAAATGGAGAGAGACTGCAGAACTCTGTGGTACAGAGAAATCTGGATGTCCTTGTACATGAAACTCAAAAGGTTAACACGTACAGAAAGTAAATAGGAAGGCAAATATTGGCCTTTATTGCAAGAAGGATGCAATATAAAAGTGGGATGTGTTGTTACAACTGTGCATTGGTGAGACCGAGAGAATTGTGTACAGCTTTGGTTGCTTTATTTAAGGAAGGACATACCTGCATTAGAGATCTTTTGGCACAATGGGTAACTCCCTTCTCTCTGAGCCAGAAGCTTCAGGTTCCCACTCTCGGACTTGATGGCCAAGGAAGGTGTGTTTATTATCTGGCCAAACAGGTTGAGTATCAAGTTATATATCCTTCCATGCTATGTCAATGGCAGGTGAATGGGAGCGATTCCTGACCAGCCATGTGATGGAAATAATTTGTAGTCTCTACCACAACTCCAGACTACAACATGACATAAAAGTGTATGTTGCCACAGCAAGTCAGACTTCCTTGGGGCCAGTTGGTTGGCTGGGCAGTGTGGATCAAATTGGTAAATGGGGTTTGATTCCCTGCTCTAGCTGGTGTGGATTTGAGACCTGTCTCCTTGTTCTGCTTATATTAGTGACTGTGGCACTGAGGATTGGACCGCATTTGTTCAGAGAACTTGAGAAGAAGGAGAGGATACTTGCATTGGAACCTTTAGAGAAGGTTCACTATGTTGATTCCTGGTGTGAAAGGGTTGTCTTCTTAAGGAAAGGTGGAGCAGGTTGGGCCTATACTTGGAGGTTAGAAGAATGAGATGTGATCTAATTGAAACATAGAAGATTCTGAAGTAGATTGACATGTAAATACTGAGAGAATGTTTCCTTTTGTGGGAAGATCTAGGACCAGGGGCCACAGTTTCACATAAGGGGTCTCTATTTAAGATGGAGATGAGGAGAACTTATTCTCTCAGACTGTTTTTGGTTTGTAGAATTCTCTTCCCCAGCAACCAGTGGAGGCAGAGTCAATGAATATGTTTAAGGCTGAGTTAGAGTTTTGATAGTCAAGGATTGTGGGAGATAGACAGGAAAATGGAGTTGAGACCACAGTCAGATTGGCATTTTCTTGTTGGCTCAAGGGGCCAGGTGGCCTACAGAAATTGCTGGCAGGCTTTTATTCATGGGAGACTTCACAGCCATGCTCAATTAATTGCCCGATGTCCCCATGCTCACATTTCCAATAGCAATCAGGAGGCTGATGCCTGGCTGATTTTCCCCTCCCTAAGCACACAGCACTGAATACAATTGTATCCTTGTACTGATCTGGGTGAGATTAGTGAACTCAGTCTGGATATATTTGAAGCTCTGAATTGTCTTGTCCTATGGTTCACTAGCTACATTATCCAGCCGTGTCATCAGGGAAGTTTTTAATACACAAAATGTTTATGAATTATAAACATGCCAGACGTGGTATCTCAACAGTTATGAATACAATTACTCTCATTATTCTTCTGAAATATATTTGGATGCAGTGAATACTCCAATAAACTTGTGCTAAAAAGAGAGATAATTAAAGTTATTTTAATTGGATTAAGATAATCCTTCTAATTATAATCCCTGCTGAATAATTAATTGGACCTATTTTACTATAATATTTGACAAATATTATTGCTGTACTCTGACAGTTATAAGTTTTGAGTTTGACACTGGCATTCTGCCAAAACAAAACTAAGTGCGCAATGGGCGGGGAAATGGGAGTATCCTGCCCGTTTTTGGTCATACTTACTAGAACAAATCTCCAACATTCTGCATTGCAGAGTGCTTCAGCGTGATTCCCTCTGGTAAGTAGGGGGCAGAGCCTATTCCTGTCCGAGAGTCCAGCAGCGTAGCGCTGAGCGGGCCATTGCGCATGCACAGATCTGTCAGTGTGGAGGTCAGCGCATGTGCAATGGACCCCCCCATTGCAAGCCTCCTGATCGCTGGCCTCCAATCACTGGCTTTCCCTGCAATCTCCCTGATCGTTAACCCCTTCCCAACTCCTCGCCCCCCTGATCGCTGGCCTACCGGACCTCCCCGGGCCAGCCCCGATCTCTCCCCTGCTCCCCTTCCTCGCCTAGCCCCAATCCCACCCCGATGATCAGGTCTGACCACCCTCCCCATGCTGATGACCAGGCCTGATACCTCCCCCCTCCCCCCCACCCCCGCCATGTCCAGCCCCAATCATTTCCTCCCTCCCTCTCCCTTCGAACACTATTCTAGGGTGCCCCTCCACACCACTGACCACCCCAAATAGCCTTTCCTCCCAGTATGCCCCCTCTGCCCCTCCTTGGCACTGCCCGGTGCCCAGTGGGCAGTGCCATGGTGCCAGGCTGGCACTGCCAGGCTAGCACTGCCCAAGGGACACTTCTCCTTGCTTCCGACCTTGCGGGGGGCCCTTGATGGCCTCTTTACCCACCGGGGTGGTGAGGACACCGATTTCCGGTTAGTGAGGAGCAGTCATAAACCGTGCTGAAGGGAGTCACTCCCGGGTGGGGGGGGGAAGGGATGCTAGCGGGCCCAGAGAATACCGCTCATCATATGGAAATTTAAATTGTGAGTTTCTTCATGTGGTCTTCCATGGAAATTTAAATTTCCATATGACAATCACCTCCATGCTGATTTCCGGTGCAGAGCTGATTGCATTAAAAAAATGTGCTTGGGAGACTCGCGACCGGCATTCAGCCAGTCGCGAACCTCGCTAAAGCTGATGTTTTAAACAGTAGCAGGCAGGGAGAATCCCGGCCAATATTTTAATTTAAATTATGCTCACCTTTACTGACATGAAGAAACTCACATACTCTTTCAGTTCACTCATCATCACCAGAGAATGTCACCATTCTTTACAGTGACATTATGTATTACTAATGATTGCATTAGTGAGTTTAACCTCCAGTATTCCAACAGCAAACAGTTGAATATTCATAGCAATGGAAAATTAGAAAATGAGGTGTAAACCTTGGAAACTTTTTTTTGTAAGTCTAACTATTGCAGGTCTAAGTCCAACTCTGGGGCTTGAGGACATGATCTCAGTTGATGCTTCAGTGCAACACTGAGTGCTGAAGCATGAACTGAGATCATGGGATCGATCTTACCGCCTGTTCACACCACGTTCCCGCTGCAGCGAAGACGGAAAATTTGGCGACAGGCCAAATCTCTGTTCACTGCAGCGGGATGGGAAAATCCCGCTGGCGTGAATGGTCAGAAATTTCCGGCCTTTGGGCTCAAGCCCCAACATTGGATTTGTAGCAGCACAGTGGTAATGTCACTGAATTTGGAATCTAGAGACCCAGGCTAATGCTATGGGGATAAGGTTTCAAGTCCCTTGGCAGTTGGTGGAATTTAAATTCAATTAATCAAAACAAAATCTGGAATTGAAGGCTAATGTCAGTAATAATAGAATGCCATAAAAAAGGATCTGCTTCATTCATGCCCTTTAGGGAAGACAATCTGCTATCCTTACCTGGTCTGGCCTCCATGTAACTCCAGACCCACAGCAATGTGGTTGATTCTTAATTGCCCTCTGAAATGCCAAATGTCTGGAGGACAGCTAATGTGGTTCCACTTTTCAAGAAAGGTGATAGAATTAGGGAATTACAGACCGGTGAATGTCACGGCAGTGGTAGAGAAACTATTGGAGAAAATTCTGAAGGAGGGAATTAATCTCCACTTGGAAAGGGTTAATTAAGGATAGTCAGCATGGCTTTGCAGAGGGAGGTCATGCCGAATAAATATGATAGAATGTTTTTGAAAAAGTGATTGAATGTGTGGATGAGGGAAGCGCAGTTATGGATTTTAACAAAGCCTTTGACAAGGTCCTACATGGAAGGCTGATTGAGAAGGTTTGAAGTACATGGAATTCAGGGAAACTTGGTCAGATTAATAATAGGACACAAAGGGTGGTAGTAGAAGGCTGTTTGAGTGACTGGAGGCCAGTGTCCACTGGCATACCACAAGGTTCAGTGCTGGGTCCCTCCCAGACAGCACATTCCAGACTGTCAGCACCCTCTGGGTAAAAAAGATTTTCCTCACATCCCTCCTAAACCTCTTGCCCCTCACCTTGAATTTGTGTCTCCTTGTGACTGACCCTTCAACTAAGGGGAACAGCTGTTCCTTATCCACTCTGTCCATGTCCCTGATAACCTTGTACACCTCGATCAGGTCGCCCCTTCAGTCTTCTCTGCTCCAGTGAAAACAACCCAAGCCTATCCAACCTCTTTGTAAGTTAAATGTTCCATCCCAGGCAGCATCCTGGTGAATCTCCTCTCCACCCTCTCCAGTGCAATCACGTCCTTCCTATAATGTGGTGACCAGAACTGCTGTCAGTACTCGAGCTGTGGTCTCACCAAGGTTATATACAACTCCAACATGACTTCCCTGCTTTTGTAATCTATGCCTTGATTGATAAAGGCAAGTGTCCCATATGCCTTTTTCATCACTCTACTAACATGCCCTTCTGCCTTCAGAGTTCTATGGACAAACACACTCTTTGTTCCGCAGAACTTCCTAATGTCCTACCATTCATTGAATACTTCCTTGTCAAATTACTCCTTCCAAAGTGTATCACCTCATGCTCATCAGGGTGAAATTCCATCTGCCACTTATCTGCCCATTTGACCATCCCGTCTATATCTTCTTGTAGCCCAAGACACTCCGCCTCATTGTTAACCATCTGGCCAACCTTTGTGTCATCTACAATTTACTAATCCTATCCCCCACATAGTCATCTATGTTGTTTATATAAATGACAAATGACAACACAGTGCCCGATTTCTAGCCTCTCGTGATCTTATCGACATCGGATATCCAGCGCATTCAGTCTCACTGGAAATGCATGGTACAATTATTTAAATGTATGGCAATGCTCATTTTAATGTAATTGACAAGCCCGGGACACAATCAACTGGGATCACATGCCTTTGTGGCCTTGCCGGAAGAGGAAAACACGATGAGGAAAAATATGATACATGTACTGTAACATGGCTCCTCAAAATATTTAATATTTTAATGCCAACCTGTCTTTTAAACCATTAATTCTGTGACTGCATAAATATATTTGTTTTAGAATAGAAATTCCTGTTCAACTTTTTTTTTATTTAGTATGTTGGGTGCACAATGCACATGGTGCCATTTACTTGAAGTAACAGATTATCTGAAGCATAATATATATCTCACTGATGTGCTTTTTTAATCTGTTACAATCCTCAGGGAGATTGAAAACTTTAAACAAAAAATTTGAATTCCTCCTGGTCAAGTTAATGGAATTGCACAACAAGATTTCAAGTTTTAAGACTTTGATTGTTAAAAATGGATTAAAATTCAACATTGATGAAAATGTACTTTGTAGACAACTCTAAACCCCACTCCACAATTATATTCATTGCCCGCTCTCCACAAAATTGTAGTTTTTATAGGAACCAGTACGAGATCATTCCCAGCTTTCAGTGGGTTCGGCTGGGAGGGGAGGGGGTGTGACGTCTCATCCTCTGGTCGGGGGGGGTTCCGCTGCCTGTCTGCGGCCGATCCCTCCTGCCGGAGTGGACGTGTGCCCATGCCATCCCACAAAACCTTCAGGATGAAGCGATTCCTGAGTTGTAACATCAAGTGACTATCAAAAGACGTTTCTCCCAGTTTTCTGAGATGCCCTTCCAGCTGGAAGACCCACTCTAGCAACTTTCACCCCAGCTATGGCAGGATGAATCTTCCAAATCCCTTAGATTGTCATGGGATGTGTCTCTTCAATTGAGAAGGTTTTCCGTCCTGTATTCTGCCTGATAGTGCACAGAAAGATGACATTCTCCTCTCTTGTGTCTTTAGTCTCTCTACGAGACCTCTCTCTGTGGGGGGAATTTTACCATTTTGAGTCTAAGTGCCGAATCCGGGCGTCAAATAGCCCTGCACCTGGAATGTTCTTTTCAGCGCGCCCATACGCGTTTTGCCGGATCCGGACCGATCCGCGCTCTGGGCGGGGCTTAGCGCTGGCGGACCGATCGGAGCTCTGAACTGCGCATGCGCAGTTCGAAAACAATCTGACAGAGCGTGCCCGGGTGCGAGAGAAAGAAAGAGCAGAAAGCGGAGAGAGCGACTCTCTGACAGTCATCCTCTGGTCGGGGGGGGTGGGGGTGGGGTGGGAGGAGGAGGGGGGGCAGGATCCAGATCATCCTCTGGTTGGGGGTGGGGGGGGGGGGGGGCGGGGGAGGGGGTGGGAGGGGAGGGGGTGTGATGTATCATCCTCTGGTCGGGGGGGGTTCCGCTGCCTGTCTGCGGCCGATCCCTCCTGCCGGAGTGGACGTGCGGCCATGCCATCCCACAAAACCTTCAGGATGAAGCGATTCCTCGCTCGGAAGATGAAGCAGAACCGGCCGATTCCACAGTGGATCCGCATGAAAACCGGCTACAAGATCAGTACAAGTCCAAGAGGAGACACTGGAGAAGGGCCAAGCTGGGCCTGTAAAGGGATACACCATCTCTGGTACACTACCAGCCACAGATTGCTCTTCCCTGCAGGGGCAAGAGAGCGGGAGAGATGATACGTCACACCCCGTCACCTCTCCCCCTCCCAGGGGATGATCGGTCAGACCCCCTCTCCTCCCAACCCCCCCCCGTCCCCCAGAGGATAAGACGTCACACCCCCTCTCCTCCCACCCCCCCGCCCCCCCAGGGGATGAGACGTCATACCCCCTCTCTTCCTCCCACCCCCCTACCCCCCCGACCAGAGGAGGAGCTGGGTCAGAGAGCTGTTGCAGTCTCTGACCCCGCTCTTCGGAGGCTGCAGCAGCGACTTTGGACTTTTATTTTGCAGGTTGATTACAGCGCGGACGCAGATCGGGCCAGAAGACGGTAAAGTGGGATTTGGCGGTAGAGTTGGGCGCGCGGTTCATTAAGTCGATTTAAACGCATGCAAATACATTTAAATTGTCGGGCTGCCCAATTCGGGCACGGGCCGGACCCGCACCTGAATCGGGTGTCGGTAAAGCCGCGATCTGCTCAGATTCGGGTGCAGATCGCTTTAAAGGCCCGACGCCCAACTTTACCGCGATTTCGCGCCCGAAAACGGGCGTGAAGTTTTGGTAAAATCAGGCCCTGTGTCTCTCTCTTTCTCAATTTCTGTTTGAAATCTCGGAATCAAAGACCTGGATTATTTTTTCCAATGCCAGTGCGCAGAGTGGAGAAATCACTTGGCACATCACACCCTCCTCGGTAAAAAGTGTTCCCAATGATGGGATCTTTTTTCCATGGTGGGACGGATACTAGGTATAGTCAGCGACAGGGGATGAAAAGTGCTGAGGTGCGTTGTTTAAAAGACCCACCTCAGTTCTCTGGGACTTTGTCCCAATTGTTTTGTAAAATATTAACCCTTTTAAGCCTCAATTCCTTACCACCCCACCCACTCTTCATATCCACACATTTCAACTCATGACCTCACACATACCATAGTTGCTTATAATCCCTGTGCTAACTGAGTGCCAACTCAAGCCAACCAAGAGCCCCCATCTATACCCATGGTCCCTTTTTATTCATTCATGGGATGTGGGCATCGCTGGTTGGGCCAGCATTTATTGCCCATCCCTAATTGCCTGAACTGAGTGGCTTGCTTCACAGTCAGCCCCAGCTGCTTCTCCTTCTGTTTTCAGGTGTGACAACTTTGTACCTTGCTCAGCAAGTCACAACATGGGCCACTTTGTCCCCATGGTCATCACGCTACCAGGCCTGTTGTTGGGCAGAATTATCAACAAATCACATGACTCATTCACTACTCCTTTTTACCTTGAATTAAATCTTTCAAAACGTCACATTTACAATGAATCCAATGCAACATGATATCATTGACCAAAAAAAGTGTCTCCTTTCAAAAATTGGCTGGGGCTGGATTCTTGGCATAACTGCATTGTGTAGGAGGGGAAGGAGGAGTGGGAATCTGAGAGTGGAAGGGCTGGTTTCGTTTATAAAGTGGGTAGTCTGAATTGGGAAATTTCCTGGCATGGCACACCTACTTTCGTAAAACGTGCTTTGAATTTCACTCAGTATGCTGAATGTAGTGGGCCTGTTGTTCAGAGGGACGTTGATCAGAGGAGGCCACAGGAGCTGCTGAGTCCAACTTGGTTCTCTGGGACTTTGTACTCGTGTTTTTTTTATTCATTCATGGAACATAAGCGTCGCTGCCTGGCCAGCATTTATTGTCCATCCCTAGTTGCCTTGAGAAGGTGGTGGTGAGCTGCCTTCTTGAAATGTTGCAGCCCACGTGCACGTGGAGTCCACATGTTTTGTCAGGTATTACACCATCTAGCCCTCTTGCCTCACACTCCATCACCCCATGTCCCATCAATGCCAATCCATGTCTGCCACCCACACTTCAATGATCCCTCATCCCCCCCTGCCAACCAATACCCCCCCATCACTATTTTCCATTATGACCCTCCGTGCCAACAATCTAAATCCACCAAGGACCCCAGAAGCCATATTGAGGTGGAATAAAATTTAAGTTCTAAATATCTATTACAGACTTCACTATAATAATAAAACATGCCCATTCATGAAAATTTTAATTGCCCCTAAAGTACTTATCATAACAAACAGATATATTCATACCCCCACATTGAAGACAGCTAATCTTTTAATAATCTCTTTGAGCTATCAATCAAACTGGATACTTACAACATCCCCTGCTGGGATCATAGGTTATTGAAAGCAACCAACTATGAATAATAATACACTGATAGCCTTTGGGGTAATGAGAACATAAGAACATAAGAAATAGGAGCAGGAGTAGGCCATCTAGCCCCTCGAGCCTGCCCCGCCATTCAATAAGATCATGGCTGATCTGACGTGGATCAGTACCACTTACCCGCCTGATCCCCATAACCCTTAATTCCCTTACCGATCAGGAATCCATCCATCCGCGCTTTAAACATATTCAGCGAGGTAGCCTCCACCACCTCAGTGGGCAGAGAATTCCAGAGATTCACCACCCTCTGGGAGAAGAAGTTCCTCCTCAACTCTGTCTTAAACCGACCCCCCTTTATTTTGAGGCTGTGTCCTCTAGTTTTAACTTCCTTACTAAGTGGAAAGAATCTCTCCGCCTCCACCCTATCCAGCCCCCGCATTATCTTATAAGTCTCCATAAGATCCCCCCTCATCCTTCTAAACTCCAACGAGTACAAACCCAATCTCCTCAGCCTCTCCTCATAATCCAAACATGTCAACAAGCAACAATTGTAAATAATTGAGCAGATTTTTTTCAACTCTTATACAGAGAGGTGAGTTGGGATTTTTTTTCAATTTTTAAATGGCTGGGGATTTAACAATCTTGGCAGATTGACAGTCCTACAGACTTTATCCAACATTCATGAGCATTTATGTCTCTTCCATAAATTTATGAGCCCCACACTGTCGGTCCAGGCCCTTGATACAGCAAAAATCACGGTTCTTTGATCAAATAACCCTGCTGAGTTCTGATTTCCCTGATGTGTGATTCATGTCCTGGCCCCTGACAGATATTACCTTTCGGAAATAGTGGCTGGACTTATGGATACGTGTCCCTTGCTCCAATTTTGAGGATCCACAGAATCAGCTCCAGAAAACTCTGGCCAGAGTAGTCAATGCAATACTTACCTAGCAGGGGTGAAACCATGATCAGGTAGGGACAACCCCATTGCACTTGGGGTGTACCTGGAATCATGGTTTGCCTAAGTTAGGGTAGAGTAAAAAATCAGGGTAGCCATTGAGGTTAAACTGTGGCTTTACCTGATGCAATTTTTCAAAGACATCTTGGAGTTTTGGCTAAGATGAAATGTTAGATCAAGCCCAGGATGGGGTGCAATGCCTCATCCTGTTAGCTCGGATCTTGTTTGATCGAGCCCAAAATGGAATGCAATGTCTTGTCTTGTCAGCTGGGACCTGGTTTGTCCCTTATGTGGGGACCATGATTGGACTTAATTTGAATTGGCTTTTTAAATTAGAATTAAAGCACTGAAAGGTTAAAAAAAAACAATGCAGTGAGGAAGAAGCAGGTAATCCTAGAATGCAACAAACAATGGGAGAAGAGTAGAAATGTGCAATCCAGAATGGAAAATTGTTGGGGGTATGAGGGAAGGGATACTTGTAGAGTGTAAAATTAATTACAGTGAGGAAAGGGTAATCCCAGTGCAATAGTCCATGGGAGTAGGGGAGGAGCAGCTAATCTCAGATTGGAACAGTTGATAGGAGTTTGGGATGAGTGAGTAATCTCAGAGCAGAATTTATGATAACAGTGAGTTTTGTCCTTAGTTCAAATTTAGTAGTATCTCAAAAGTAAAGTATATCCATTAGTACTGTATAAGGGCAAAAAAGCAAAATATTCATTGTGTCCCATTTGTGCCAAGATATGTAACCCTGTGGGAAAAAAATAATGCGTAATGGAATGTGTTTAACTCCATGTTAAAAATACCATGTCCCAGTGAGCACTGTGAAATCTGCAGATTCTCTGCTGGGTTATGATGATTAATTAACATGGAAGTAACTCACATTTATAGATTTCCCACAACAGTTGTGACATTTTTGCAACTAGAACATGAAATCCCCTTAAACTGTTAAATTTGAATGGCTAATTCAGTTGCAGCATCGTAATTCCCAGGGTAACAGAGCCAAGTTTGATCGGAGCCAGAGCTGAACTATAAAGCCCCAGTCTGAAGCTGAATCTTTAATTCATGAATGGTTATTTAATTGGTGTGTCAGGTCCTATTTCTGTTGAGGGCATGTAGTTTAATTATTCAGAGGAGCAACTGAGGTGATCAATTTATTTTTCTACTTTGAAGCATCAGCAGAGGATGAGACAAGGACCTGGGTTTCAGGCAGGGCACTGCTGGAATAGAATGGAAATGGAAGCTTAGTTAAAGCTGACTTTGAAAGAATCCATTTACAATTGAAAGCTGCCCAGTAACAAATCCATTTTCATTTACCTCGCACAGAGAAAAGAGACTTGCATTTAGCTTGCATCATTTGTGACCATGCAAAGTAGTATGCAGACAATGAAATACCTCTGAAGTGTAATCACGGTGGTAATGTAGGAAATGCAACTTTCAATTTGCTCACAGCAAGCTCCCTCAGACCCGATCTGATCATTTGTTTTAGTGATGTTGGTTTAGGGATAAACAATGGCCAGGATACCAGGTTACTTTCTTTGAATAGTGCTATGGATCATTTTGGGTGGAGTTTTAACCTCCAGTAATGGGTGGGTTTGGGTTATGTGGGAAGTAACAATGTAGGACAGAATTTTAAGTTCTCTCATGGAAGGATCGGCAGCCAATTGTTGAGCATAAAATTATGCGTAATGACGTGAGAACCTTTCCAGCCTGTCCCTGAGCCCACCACCATTTTACATATGGTGGGTGAGGTGGGTGATGCCTACTCACTCTTGAACCAATTAAGGTAATTAGATAGTCACTTGATGGCTACCTAAGGGCTCTTCCTGCCCCCATTGTAATTTTTGTTTCAGTGGGCAGAGGCCAAAGCCAAGTTTAAATCCCAAAAAGTCACATTCCTCCAGTATTGGTGGACAGATGGTTCTTCCTTTACAGGCCCCCTAGGTCCATCAGAGCTCATCACTATTTTCCCCCCATTTCCTCCACCTGCGAAGGCTTGTGCACCCAGCACCCAACCACCTTGTTCCCACTGCTGGGACCCCTGAGCTTTTTCCCACTGAGAATCCTCCAAATTACCTCACCATTTGGCTCCAGCAAAGATCTCCACTCCCAATGGGCTCTGGGACCAGAGAGATGCCAGCCAATTGATTGGCTGACAGCTTTCAGAGGCAGGGCTGCCCACTGGGCAAGGGATAAATTTGGTCCTGATTCAATTAACTTGCCCACGTGAATGGCTGCTGGATTACAGGCAGAAGAGGGGTGAACGCAACACTGAGTTTTTCACTGAAGTAGAGGAAACCCCAGCAAAAGGTAAAGTCCTGCTTGTAGATACCTCAAACCTAAATCCTGAGTATGCCCACCTCTGGTATTAATGTAGGCACAACAAAGGCAGCTCCCAGCAAGCAGGTTGCTAATTGAAATACTTTAATGAGGTGGTTTCTGGTCCAGGAAGATCAGGAATGCTTCCTGCATCTGTGCGGGCAAACATGTGGGGGCGATTCTCACATCCCGATGGGCGGCACGGTAGCACAGTGGTTCGCACTGCTGCTTCACAGCTCCAGGGACCTGGGTTCGATTCCCGGCTTGGGTCACTGTCTGTGTGGAGTTTGCACATTCTCCTCGTGTCTGCGTGGGTTTCCTCTGGGTGCTCCGGTTTCCTCCCACAGTCCAAAGATGTGCGGGTTAGGTTGATTGGCCGTGCTAAAAATTGCCCCTTAGTGTTCTGAGATGCGTAGGTTAGAGGGATTAGTGGGTAAAATATGTAGGGATGGGGGTAGGGCCTGGGTGGGATTGTGGTCGGTGCAGACTCGATGGGCCGAATGGCCTCTTTCTGTACTGTAGGGTTTCTACGATTTCTATGATCCCGCTGTGCTGCTTTTGTAGCTCAGCGGGCCAGGAGACTCCAGCGGAGGCCGTTTCGCAGGCTCCCCAGCCTCTTCTGGCGCCACGGCCTCCCAGAAATTGGCGAGGAGATGTTGAATGTATTCAAAACCTAATTTAAATATCAGTTGAATTCCATTAGTGGGCCCAGGACTGAAGTCACTGGGCCTGCTAGCCTCTCCCCCACCCCCCTCCCGCCCTAACCAGGAGTATTTCACTCTAGTGGGGTTTAATACAGCTCCCCACTTGCGGGGAGCTTGCAGCCTGACCCCATTGGAGTGAAGAGGGGGCAATCAAGGCCCCCCGGAGGGTCAGGCATCGGGGAGGGTGCCCCCTGGCCATTATCACCTCGGCAGTGCCAGCCTGGGCACCTTGGCACTGGCCAAAGGGTGTGCCAATGCCCAAGGGGCATCTTGGCACTACCAATTGGGCATCAGGCAGTGCCAAGGGGGCAGGGCCTAATGGCGGGCAGGGCCTGATGGGGGCAGAGCCTCTGGGGGTAGCGATTGGTGAGGGTGGTGGGGGTCCCGCTGCCACTCTGCATTTGGGCTGAGTGACAGAGGAAGAGAGGCCAGCGATCAGGTTTGGCCATTGGGGTGGGGGTCAGCTTGCTGGGGAGGGTTAGGGCTACAGGGGAGGGTAGGGACTGTGGATGAGGGGGTGGGTCAGGGCTGCCATGTGGAGAGGGGGATTGGGGAGGGGATCTGGAGATAGGGGCTGCAGGGAGCAGTGGGGGGAGGTCGAGGTGGGCTCAGAAATGTTTGGGGGGGGGGCCATGAGGGGGACGCATGGCTGGCGATGCGGGGGTCACGGGGCTGGCCAGTGATTGGGGTGGCCAGCAATCGGGAGGCCGGCAGACAGGGGCCACTGTGCATGCGCCGATCTCGGCGCTGACGGATCGGCACGTGCGCAGTGGTCCGCGCTGCGCTATGCTGCTGGCCTCTCCAGCAAGGATAGGCCCCGCCCCCTGATTTCTGGAATGAATCACACTGGTGCATTCTGCAGTGCACAGAGTATGGGAGATTCTTCTCTGAATTCCCACTGAAAAATTCAGCGTGATTTTCTCCAGTTTTTCCACGAATTCGACACTTAGAATTTTTTTGGGAAAATCGGCCCCGTTAAGTTTCCCAGTGATCAGACCTGCCGCCCTTTTGATCATCAACTCTCCCTGAAATCAGCAAATCTCCCCATAACCCACTTCTCTCCCTTCAATCTTTCACCAAACTTGCTCTGACCTCTCTGTGACCCCACTTCAATTTCTCTCTGACCTCCCCCATCTCTATCTCCAATATCTATTTGGCCCCCATCTCTCGCTGACACCTCCTCTCTCTCTGGTTTCTACCGGATGTCTCGCAACCCTTGTCTTTCTCCACAATATTTCCTTGACTTCTCTTTATCTCTCGTGGAACCCAATCCTGCCCACAAACTGACCACAGCAATACTCAAATTAATTACCATTGCGAGTTTCTGTTAGTTATGCCTATTTGGAGCCCTTTGAAGAAGGTTTTAAAATTATGCTGATTAAACAATTAATTAAGGACATTAATAGTCTCATTTTAAAAGCTTTTTAAAAATTAATTTATGGGATGTGGAAATCGCTGGCTAGGCCAATATTTATTGCCCACCGCTAATTGCCATTGAGAAGATGGTGATGAGCTGCCTTCTTGAACCACCACAGCTTCTGAGGTGTAGGTACACCCACAGTGCTGTTAAGGAGGGAGTTCCAGGATTTTGTACCACAACAGCGAAGGAAAAGCAATATATTTCTATGGCGATGAATGACTTGGAGGGGAACTTCCAGGTGGTGGTGTTCCCATGTACCTGCTGACCTTGACTTTCTAGATGGTAGCAGTTGTGGGTTTGAAAGGTGCTACCATCCAGAAAGACAAGGTCAGCAGCTACATGGGAACACCGCCACCTGGAAGTTCCCCTCCAAGTCATTCACCATCCTGAGAAATATATTGCTTTGTGGGAGGACTAATAAGGTAAGGGAATACACAATGAACGGTAGGACATTAGGAAGCACAGCGAACCAGAGGGACCTTGAGGTATATGTCCATAAGTCCCTGAAGGCAGCAGGACAGGTAGATAAGGTGGTTAAGAAGGTATATGGGATACTTGCCTTTATTAATCGAGGCATTGAATGTAAGAGCTGATAAGGCCACAGGTGGGGTACTGTGTGTAGTTCTGGTTGTCACACCATAGGAAGGAAGTGACTTCACTGAAGAGGATAAAGAGGAAATTCAGCAGGATGTTGCCTGGGATGGAGTGTTTCAGCTGTGAAGAGAGGTTGGGCAGGCTGTTTTCCTTAGAGCAGAGAAGGCTGACAGGGGACCTGATTGAGGTGTACAAAATTATGAGGGACATAGATAGGGTAGCTAGAAAGAAACTTTTCCCCTTAGTAGAGGGGTCAATAACCAGGGGGCAATGGTTAGAGGTAATGAGCAGGAGATTGAGAAGAGATTTGAGGACAACATTTTTACCCAGAGGGTGGTGAGAATCTGGAACTGACTGTCTGAAAGGGTGGTAGAGGCGGAAACCTCATAATGTTTAAGATGCATTTCGATGAGTACTTGAAATGCTATAGCATACATGGCTACAGACCAAGTGCTGGAAAATGGGATTAGAATAGATAGGTGCTTGATGGCCAGCACAGACACAATGGGCTGAAAGGTCTCTTTCTGTGCTTATGACTCTCTGGCTGGAATTTTACCGCCCTGTCCGCCAGGGGAATCAGAGAAGGTGAGGGGTGGACAATGGAAAGGTCCGCTGACCTTGGGCAGGATTTTACAGTTTCGGACGAACGAGGTCATAAAATCCCGCATTATGATTCTAGATTGAGTATCCAGTCGATGTGAATGACACTGGTGGGGAAATGGGATTTAGTATATGATGCAGGCAGCAGAGTTTTGGATGATATAGAATTGTTGGAAGATGGGTGTTGGAAGACAAACAATGAGAACGCTGCGGAAGTTGAGTATAGAGGTGGAAAACACTTGAAGGACCTTGGCAGCTGTGGATCGAAGGATAGTGATGCTGGCAAGCAAGAGGTGAAAGTAAGCAATCTTAGTAAGTGATGTGGGTTTGACATAGAGCTCCAGGTCAAACAGAATGCTGCTGATATGTGCAACTTGCTTCAGCCTAAGTCAACAAACAGGGAAAGGGTTGGATTCAATAGTAAACTTCTGTGATCAACTGAAAATTACTTTCATCTTTTGAAAAATTATTCATTTGTGGAATGTTCTGTCTTTCTCAAAACCTCATTGAAAATAAAATATTAAAACAGAACATGCTGGATAAACTCAGCAGGTCTGGCAGGATCTGTGGGGAGAGAAACAGAGTTAACAAGTCCATATGACTCTTCTACAGAACTAAAAAGGGATAGAAATGTGATGAATTATACAGTTGGAGAGGGGGATGGAGCAGAATAGAAGGTCAATGATAGGTGAGAGCTAAGGAGAGATTGACAAAGATGTCATGGACACAAGACAAATGGGGTGATGAGGGTAGCATTAAGGACTAAAGAAGTGCTAATAGTGACATAAAGGTAAGATAGCAGAATATATTAATAAGACAAAGCTCAGTGATCAATGAAAGCAAAACTGAAACACAAGGGGCAGGTGGTCCTGTGGGGGACGGGGGGGGGGGGGGGTGTTTGTGTGGGAACAACCAAAATGCAAAAAATAGTCATGACGGAGAGAAAAGTTCAAAGTGTCATTTAAAATAGATTGTCTAACAGTCATTGTTGTGGATTTAAGAGCAGCAGAGTAGAGGTAGACCTGTGTGTTGTTAGCATATATGTGAAAGCTATACTTGAGATCAATGGATGTTGTCATTAAAGGGCAGCATGTGAACAAGGAGCAGGAAGTCCTTTGACAAAAAGGGGAGGTTAAAGGTTTGCAATAGGTGGAGGGAATGAATGGATCAAGGGTGCTCGTTTTGTGTTGGCTGGAGTGATGAGGGTAGTTTAGAAATAAAGGAGGAATAATGCTTAATGGATGGAAAAGGTGAGAATTGGACACTATTTAGGACAGAGCTGGGATAGATTTTCCGGTGGAGAAGGATAAGGACAGTGTAGCTGGAAGTAGGTAGGATAATATAGCATGTAAGATAAACAAAGAAGTGGGAAGAGATCTTCATATCAATGATTGTGATCTCAGAAGGGTTAAGAAGAGAAGACCCAAAGAATAGGGGGAGAGTATATGCTGGGAACAAAGTAGTGGTTAGTGACTCAGCAATGGAATTTTTGACTGAAGCTGCAGGAGGTAGAATGGGGAAATGGAGAGTGTTTGAGACATTAATCCCGAGGGAATGAGCTGAGTGGACTGGTTGCTGGGATCAGCAATTGAAGTTGTTCGTCTGGGAGAGTCAATAATTGGTGCTGTGCGAGTGCAGCAGCAGATACACAGCATGTAGGGCAGCAACGAGAGCCATATCACTGGTATGCAAGCCGTGTGAAGCATGTCGCCTGTTGGGGAGTCTTTGATGAGCTGGAAACTGTAATGATCCATAAGCTAAGGTCTCATAAATGCCAGAAAAATAAGTGATTATTCCATAACGCATCAGGGATAACGAGGGAGGAAATATGCTGGGAACAAAGGAGTGGTTAGTGACTCAGCAGTGGAATTTTTGACTGAAGCTGCAGTAGAGTGGGGAAATGGAGAATGTTTGAGACATTAATCCCGAGGGAATGAGCTGATGGACTGACTGGTTGCAATTGAAGTTGTTAGCCAAGAAGAGTCAATAATTAGTGCTGTGCGAGTGCAACAGCAGATACACAACGTGTGGGGTAGAATTTTGTGTGTCCCAGGCAGATGCATGTTTGAAGAGCACAAAGTAGTGTGTGATGACCTTGGGCGCACATCCCAAGGTCATCCTGCACTCGTGCGCTATTTCAGCCAGCAGATACAAGTGTGCATTGACAGCACTCTATTTCAACAATTATGGAGCCAATTAAAGGTATTATCTGCTCTGTTGCCCAGAATATTATGTTGTCCATACAATTTTTAGGTTGCCGCATGGACAAAATGGGCAGGCAATCCGTTTTAGAACTTTTCTCAATCATGGATGGGAAATGGGGGGGCGGGTGGGGAAGGTTTGCTGGTGCACAATGATCTGAAGGCGCCTTCAGGTTTGGGACACCCTCCTCTCTGGGACCTGGGAGCGCTGGTCCTCCCTCCTTCCCTGGCCTACAACTTGACGCCGTGATCGCTGAGCCCCAGGCCATCCCGAACCATCCTGCCCCCATGATGCTTGGTACTTACCTTGGGAACGGTCCCGAGGCTTAGTTCCAGGCAGAGTGCTGCAGTACCTCTTCTGGCCTCTGCAGACTACATTCCAAGGACGGACAGAAGTCCTGCCCGTTGCCAATCAGTGCTCAATTGAGCATTAAATGGCAGTGGGATTCTGAGAGTTGGCGGGAGCACGTTACATGTCAACTCTCAGGATGGCGAGTGCTTATACTAAAAATTTTATCCATGGTTTAGCTCCAATGCAATGTCAAATCTGATAACTCCTCTGGTGGCTTAAGGACAAAGTCTAACAGTGGGGGCACTTGCACTGAGTCCATGGTGAGTCTGCTTGGATTATGAGGGGTCTGAGCACTGATCTGCATTTTAAATGTGGAGCCAGGAGGAACAGCTTCACATGCAGCACCCTCCTGGTGTGGAAGGCCACACTGGATCCCTTAACTATGCCGTTCCCCAACTCCCACGGCCAATGCTGGAAAACGGGTGCTGCCCCGTGCAGTTTTTCTTGTTTTAAAATGCTTCCAGCAGGACTGCAGTCATGGTAATGAAGTTCTGCTGTCATGTAATCTAGGTTAAAGGTGACAAAACATCTGGTTTTCTGAGCTGCAAAGTCACATCCTGGACATTTAGGAAGGCAACAATTAAAAAAGACAAAGGAAATAGCTTCTCAGAATGTGACGGTACCTTTTTTGGGAAAAGCTAGTTATGTTTTCATTTCTGCAGTTGGGTTATTTCCTGATTGGGAGATTTCTAATGTCGATGAAAGCTGTGACAATAGCTGCTGAAATTTGCAGAGACTGAAAATTATACAATGTTGGACTGTTTTGTCCAATGATTTTGGAAAGTCCTAATAGCACAAACATAATTACAGGAGCTACAGCCAATCCTGGATTGAAGCCAAACTGCCACAATCTAGCAACCTCAACAATGAAGCTGAGATTTCTTTTTGAAAGTTGGAGGCAAAGTGTAATTATGTATGTTTATGTACCCCTGCATTAAGCTTGGTCAATGAATAGACGATGTTCATCATACTTTGTCCGCAGGTCACTTTGGCTCAGTTAGTAGTCCTCAGAAAATTGTGGATTCATATTCCCACTCCAGAGCCATCATCTAGGTTCACACAATACTGAGGAAATATTGGCCCAAATCCCCCAGATCGTTGGAGCTGGGGCATATGTTGGGAAATGCACGTCAGGACCCAGGAAGTTTGGACACAAAAACATATGTAGACATTATCCAGGAAGTTTAAACTTCTGATGGGCTGGTTCCCTGCTGCCTGGGACCCTCTGCAAATGTCTCTGACCCTGAGCTCAGGACAGAGAATTGGGCCAGAATGTAATTAGATACTTATTCAGGAAATATTAGGCTGTTTAATACATGGTATAACTCAGTGGCTAGCCAGTGTAATTCAATGGAGCAATACTCCAACACCTTCAATCAACACTGCCCCTAATTCCCCCACCACCATCACTGACCACCCAACTTCCCCCAGACCACACACTATCTGACCTGAATATCGGGCCTGATTACCACCGCCCACCCCTCCCCCCCGCCCCTCTCACACCTGGTCACTAGACCTGACCCCTGACCACCCAACTACTGGGCCCAACAAACCCCCTAACCACCTGACTAAACCCCCAACCACCCAATTAACTGATTAACCATCTGGCCTGACTACCCATCCACCTACCCACTCTTCCACAAACCTAATCACCCACCTATCCATTCACCCATCTACCCATCCACCCCTTTACGCACCCACCCACCTGCCTATTCACTTTCCCACTCACCCACTTCACTCACCTGCACATTCACCTACATATCCAGTCAGTCACCCATCCACTAACCCACTCACCCATTTGCAGATCTATACTTATTAATTAAAAAACATGAGACCTTTAAAAACTTACTGAATAAGGCAGTTAATGTCATCAAAAGGGAATGTGTCCTCTCTCTTCCTGATTCTCCTAGGCTCACTAGACTTACTCTTGAGAGAATGCATTGGACGATTTCTGCTTCAGGCGAGATCGGAAGATATAGCTGGAAATGGGTAGCATTGTCAAGATGGAGAAAACTTTGCATGCAGCGGGAGGTGCACAAGATTGCTGCTGATAGGAAGATCTAGGCCAGGGTATTGTTGGATGTGACAACTTAG
The DNA here is from genome assembly GCF_964213995.1 of Mustelus asterias. NCBI lineage: Eukaryota > Metazoa > Chordata > Chondrichthyes > Carcharhiniformes > Triakidae > Mustelus > Mustelus asterias. The sequence continues at coordinate 41,621,909 of NC_135801.1, forward strand.
AATCATAGAATCCCTCCAGTGCAGAAGGAGGCCGTTCAGCCCATTGTGTCTGCACTGACCACAATCCGACCCAGGCCCTATCCCCATAACTCCATCTATTTACCCTAGCTAGTCCCCTCGATGCTAAGGGGCAATCTAACATGGTCAATGAACCTAACCCGCACATCTTTGTATTGTGGGAGGAAACTGGAGCATCCGGAGGAAACCCACGCAGACACGGAGAGAATGTGCAAACTCCACACAGTCACCCGAGGCCGGAATTAGACCCGGGTCCCTGGCGCAGTGAGGCAGCAGTGCTAACCACTGTGCCACCATGCTGCCCCTTTCACGGAAGCTATTAAATTGAGGCAATTTTGTCTATATGGTGGTGTGTAAAAATATCCCAGGATACTATTCAAAAACAAGGCATTCTATTAATTGTTTCTATATTGACATTACCAATAAGAGATTATTTAGTCAATTGTTTCATTCCTGTTTCTGGGACATTGCTTCAAGAACTGCATAATTGTCAAATGCTTTTGGAAACTCTGAAAATGTGATACTGGAATTTTATTTTCATCCAGTTAACTGCCAGTCACCTTAGCTTATCACGTAATCTCCATACATGATGTAGTTTATATCTCCATTATGTGTACTAAACAAAATAGTTGTGATATAAAATGCTTTATTTTTATTATTTTCCATAGATTTCCAGAGTCTGCTGTATCCGTCCTAAAGAATGGACATCTTCGAGAAAGGCTTCTTCAGTCTTTGTTCCTTGACAAACTTTACTGGGAAAGTCAGGGAGGTCGCAAAGGAATTGAGAAGCTGATTGATGTGATTGAAAGGAGGGCAAGGATTTTTCTTACTTATATTAATGCACATGGATTCAAAGTGCTCCCGATGAATGAGTGATTGTTTGCACTATTGATTAATACCTTGTGAAGAATCATTCACTGACAACATTGGGTATTCCTCAAGGTTGTGTTTTCTTGTGGACAGAAATCTTCACTTATAAACTTTATATCACAAATATATCTTCAGTCATCAAAACGTACAACAGACATTTGAGAGGTAGGACGAGTCTTTGCAGCTGAGAAATTACTTTCCAGCAAGAGGAAGATAAATCTAGGTGGAGCACTTCTATATAAAGTATTTCCCCATTACATAGCGAAAAAATAAATTTATCAAAGCTTGCTTCGGTCTTATAATGTTGGGTTGCTTGTCTGCTGAAAAAGCCAGGGGATTGACCCCTTTGTGTAAATTGGGTTACTCCATCACATCGCATGAATCAGTTAGTTTACCAGAATTATGTAACTCTTGATTGCTTGCAGGCTGCTGTGAGATTACATCCCCTTTAAAGAATGCAAAAGGCACTCCACATCAGTCACCCATGGGAATGGCATGGTAGACATCATGTAGCTTTCAAAAAAATAGGGATATTGTTAGAAATAAAGAATGTAAAACTACAAATGTTGCATATCTGAAATAAAGCCATAAAATTTCAAAATCCAGTCAGTGTCTGTGGAGCAAACGGATAAGTTATTAATTCATGCATTTGGGCGTTAAAGCTGAGCTTCTGTAAAAGGTGATACCTATAGAAGTCTTTCTTCAACTACCTACTGTGCTGCATATATTTCCAGTATTTTCCAAACAAATTGACACCTGTTTCTTAAAAAAACATTGATTAATCTACCCTTCTCCATCAAAGAAATTGGGAATACTTTCAAATATACTCCCCCAACTTACCATCCATCTGATACATAAGTACAACCATCTCTGTCACATGTCTGAGCTATTTATCCTTTAACTGCTTAAGTAAAACTAAGGTAGTTATAAATTATAGGACAGTATCACCATTTCTGGGATTTCCCAAATTTCACATGATATTTCACTATTAAATGCAGGGAGACAACAGCAGTATTAAAAATACCAAGAAAACATTATCAATCCCTTTAATTTTAGCAAATAATTCCCTCTCATACAAGCAATAGATTAATTGTATTAACAGTCCATAGAAGTTGCATTTTGAAAAGCATGTTATAAAGCCAAATTCTAGCTTCACCTCATACAATATAAAAAATACGAATTTATTACAGGTGGAATTCTGTCTAACTGTATGGCTGAACTTTATTGGGGAGGAGGGGCATATTGCTTGCCCCCAACCCCGGAAGGAAAGTTGGTGATGCACTGAATGACACTCAACAATAACACACTGCCAGTGGCCATAAGTGGGTAAGGGTTAAATGTCTACCCCTCAATGGGAAGGTATTCTGCCTTTGAGATTGATTGGCCAGAAGCTCGAGCAGTCCCAGCAGTGCCAGAGCTCAGTAGTGTGTGCTGTTGGGAATGCCCATGGAAAAGATGAATGGTCGCGATTCTCAGCGCCTGTTCACTGCAGGCGCAAATCCCATTATGGCCACTAACTCTCACAAGAGGGCCATAAGGGGAATTGCAGCTGCAAGATCGAAGATTGTGATCTTCCCCGCAGCGCCCGCCCTGCCCCAGAAGGGGTGTGAACCTGATTACCATAAATTTTGATACATTTTAGGATTACTAAATGGCTTAATGCCGTTGCTTGTGATGGCGTTAGATGTGTGCCCCCCCTCTACCCCCCCAACCCCCCCCCCCACCCCTCACCGCCCGCTGGCATGACATCACGCCGATGGGAATCACTACTGGCTTCCACAAATGGACACCTGTTGTGATGACCATGACAGGGACAGGAAGGTGAGTCTTGTCCCAGAGTGGTGAAGGACATGGCTGGACAGTGCCCTGATACTGCCAGGGGTGGGACAAGGGTTGGGCTAGGAGCAGGGCCTCCAGGGAAGCCCACTGGGGAAGGATTGAAGTTAGTGTTAGGATGGCATGTTAGGGCGGCACGGTAGCACAGTGGTTAGCACTGCTACTTCACAGCTCCAGGGACCTGGGTTCGATTCCCGGCTCGGGTCACTGTCTGTGTGGAGTTTGCACATTCTCCTCGTGTCTGCGTGGGTTTCCTCCAGGTGCTCCGGTTTCTTCCCACAGTCCAAAGATGTGCGGGTTAGGTTGATTGGCCATGCTAAAAAATTGCCCCTTAGTGTCCTGGGATGCGTGGATTAGCGGGTAAAATACGTAGGGATATGCGGGAAGAGCCTGGGAGGGACTGTGGTCGGTGCAGACTCGATGGGCCGAATGGCCTCTTTCTGTACTGTAGGGTTTCTATTTAAAAAAATGGCAGGGGTGGGGGGGAGGGGGGGGGGGGGGGTGAGAAGTGGGGCCTTTAACTTTACTTTGAAATTGGTGATCTCTGTGGAGCTGGCCTTGCTGACATGTTTAGAACCCACCCCTCAAAAAGGACAGTGCAAAACATGCCCCTCTGCTTTTTTATAACAAAGTGTCGGAAGATTTGGAGTGAAAACCTAGCTGTGTTTCTGGGGAGAAACACACCAGTTTTCAGTCAGAATCTGGCACTTTGCCATTTTTTTAGGAAAATTCTGCCCAATTGATCCCGAACTAAGGTAAGTCTTGGGCTCTTAGGGTAGGAAGGGATTGGGGAGCCTAGGAAGTAAAGCGAGGGATAACTGTGGCCGGGGGCGGGGGGGGGGGGGGGGGGGCGTGGGGGGCGGGTGCGTGGTAAGTGGAGGCCAGGTGAGGTGGAACCTGGTATGGGGCAGTACATCTTGGGGGGTGTCCCCGATGCGCACAGGACATCCCCAAAAAGATGCAACTCCCCCCCCCTTCCCACTTTTTCCATCAAGTTATTTTAAAAAGTGGCCTTCTGAATCTTGCTTGCCTGTCCACACCAACCGTTTTATGGCACAAGGCAGCGTATTATTTGGGTCAATTGTCCATTAATTATTTATTTATAAAATGGCAGGTGAGCTGCAAATTTTGGCGTTTGCTTGCTTACTATATTCTTGGGATCAGATTGGGGGTGGGTGGGAAGGCAATGACCTAGCCATTTGACAGATTTCATATGCTCCCCCGCCACCCCCACACTGAAAACATGCCTGTCAGGGTGGCATGGGGATGGGGATGGTGGTGCCTAACATCCAGCCCATACTATTAAACTGCAACTATAACAGCAAATCACATGACTCTTCCAAAGTAAATGTGTACATTGTTGTGGTTGAGAAATCATAGTTATTAGAGAGCTAAAGTATGAGTCAAACATATTAGGAGTTAGTGATGAATAGTTAAGTTCCTGCCAAGAGAAACAATATATTTCAATAGATTACTACATCCAAGCAGCAGAGACATCAACATGGGATGGCTTGTGACTTGGGGGTGATTAGGCTTCAGAAGAGGTTCACTTCAGGATTTTGACAATGATGTGATTTCTTTTAATCGTTGCCAAGACAAACTTGACTCTCCAGACATTTTGTCCATGTTTAGTATCTTGTAGTGCTGGCTCTCAAATGACTTCCCTGTCACTAGACGAGTTTGTTGCCAGATCTTGTATGATACAGTATTGTAGCAGGACAATTTGATCTCAAAAAGGTCACAAACTGATCAGGCCCATCTCATCCTACCGAATAATATTTTCTGTCAACTAACGTTGCAGTTTACTAACGTTAGCCTTGGAGGACCCTGTAACTGTGTAACCAAAAACGTTTTGCAAAATGAGCAAGTGGAGACCCTAAAATGGACGTACTAGTTGAGGGAGGGGAACTGACCAACTGACCAACAACATGACAAACAAATATTTTTATTTCTAATTAATACGTGTGTATGATAAATGTGTAAATTATACCTAAGAATTTACATTGACATGTTTCATTCTCAGGGCTTGGTTTCAACAGATTACAAATATATTCATGTCTGTTCACATTTAAAATATATGCTGCCATGAATAATTAAAACCTTTACATACAGTAGGTATTTTGTCACATTTATTTTTGCCTTTCATCAAATAACACATCCTTCATAAAGAAACAGGTATTTCTACTCCTTTCTTATTAGTCAATTAGATTATTTAAATCACCAGTTGCTTCCACAGAAGTGGGATTTTGGAAGACCAGGAATGTGAAGGCTGGAGATTATGCCAGGGCCAGAATTTTGCGTGTTATTTCGGCCACGTGGCGGTGAAATTGCATGAGGAGATGTTGAGCGTGCATCTTGACATCATCGCATACTCACGTGATATTTCGGTTAGTGGCCACGTGTGGGAGTGGGCAGCGTGCCCCCCGACAATGAGTCAGCCAATTAAGGAAATTAAAAGGAAATTAACTGAAATTTTACATTTCCCTTGTGGTTTTTAGGGTCGCTGCATCAGCAGGGGCAATACCATTTATTCGCTTCCTCAGCCATGGACAGGATAATAGGGGATTAAGGCATTGTCTGCGTGAGTTGGGAAGGGGGGAGCTACTGAAGAATGAGGATATCGAGGCAACTCCACATGCCTCAGAGGAAGATTCTACAGATGGATCTAATGAGGAGCCCAGACAGGCACAGGGTGAGGATGAGGAGGCAGATGTTATGAACCTTCAAAAAGGCAGGAACACCAGGGAGACATTGATTCAACACTCCTTCAGCTAGGTTGCCAAGGCCTGTCTTCCATCTCAGTGCAAGGGTGACACCTCCTTCACACACATTTATGAAAATACAACGCCATTTAACCGCACCAGCCGTCTTAAGGCACCGATGGGGCCTGAGCCAATGGAAAACATGAAGGACATTCAGGACATTGAAACAAAATCTTGATTTATATTTTTCACAGAGATGCAGAAAAGGAATAAAACATAAAAAAAGCTGCCACAGTTACATGGTAGCAATACACAACACTGATAAAATGAATGGATATCATCTGTAAAAACCCCATCCTGTTTTCACAGCGCCTTAAACTTATGCTTGTGAGTGCTGCATCTTGGTGCCCCTGCCACTTCACTGGCAGTGGGATTGGAGATAAATTGCTAACTCTGTTGTCATGTCGACCCTGATGACGTTGACTGTCATTCTCTGGACGGTGGTGCCTGAGCAAGCTCTGCCTGGGAGGGTGCACCCAGTGATAGTTGGGCAGTCCTCAGTCATCGCAGCCTCAAAGGTGGCCCAGTGGCTGGCAGAGAAGTGGAGGAGCTGCCACCCTCGTGTGGAGCATCATGGGAGGAGCACATAGAGATGACAGGCAGCTCGTCCTCCAGCGTGAGGCACGTCTGCACCTCTCTGTTCACCATTAATGGATGGGCACCTAACAGAAAGACTAGGTGCCTCATCCATCTCTCACACTGGCAGTATCCTCCTTAGTGGGCTTGCAAATCTGAGAGTGACTCCAGGAACTCCGGACTCTGTTCATGAGATTCTTCACTCTGGCAATGGAAGAGTCTGTGCACTTGGTGTTCAGGATCAATGCAGTGATCAGGCTCCTCATCGACTCCTCCATGACAGACCATGCACTCAGACCATCTGGAATCTCTGCAAGATCATCCCGAGCATCCTGCTGGACATCCAGCTTCTCCCGCTGGATGGATGTTTCCAGAATCTCCATTCTTCGACAGCTGGCACACTGGGCACTCTCTGCCTCCGCCAGCTCTCCATGCTGTGCTCACCACACAGTGCACTACCATCTGAGCCAATGACCTAAAGCCCATCAATGTGGTTGTATCTGTGTTGGTTCCTGGTTGTGTGAGAGTTTGAGATGTGGGTGGATCTGTCAATGGCACCTCTTCAGGTGTCAATAGAGGGTACTGGGGGTCCTGGCTGGCTCTGGAGGATAGCTCATCAGAGGGGGAAAGACAGTTAGTATTATCACCCATCACATTGTCATTGTCCATATTATGCGGCTGGGTGAGACTGATATCAACGGCATCATGGTTGCTTCCTGATTGCTGAATAACTGTTTCAAAGTCTTCATGAGAGATGAGATGGCTCTAATGATTTGCCCTCTCCACCTGTTCCACTTTGATCCACTGGACTCTTACCTTTCTCTGAGACGTCTGTCTCTCCACGACCTGAGGACTTTACTCCATGCTCGCTTGAGTTCCAGGGTATTCATCTCAATTATGCTCAGGATGATCAGATTGGCCACCCCATCACCAGTTGCTGAGCACTCAGCGATATTGATGATTATTTTTCCCTATAGCTACAAAGGTCCATTCATTACTCCACCCTCCACCTGTAACATCATACCAAGCTTGCCCATCCCCTTTCCACCCCTGCAAACCATGTTGAAGGCCTTATCGTTTTTACTTACCTGCCCCTTAGCTGGATCCAGGTCTTCCAATCCCATCTGCCAGCCTTACGCCCACAGCCGGTAAATGTGCCTTCTGTTACTCTGATTCCTACACAACTGAGTGCTGCAAAGGGTGGCCACCCTTCCCGACTTCTGAACAATGCCAATTTGATCTTCACTCTTTTTGAGTGCGGAAGATCATTGAACCCTTTTTGGCATTGTACCCAGGTTTGGTGCACCATGTCCTTCCCACTGACCTTGGCTGTAACATTTTCCCAGGCCTTCTTCATTTGGTGGGGTGGCTCCCTCCTGCCATCCCGCAGAAAAAGGATGGCACTCACTGCCTCCATTAGAATGTGCAGACACCCATCCAAGAAGCAGGGCACAGTGTACTCATTGGCATTACCCTCCTGCACGGCATTCTCACTGGGCACAGAGACCGGAACTGCTGCCACATTTTAGATTCTCTCCTGGACAGCTTCCTGAAGCTCATCCTCAACTCTTGTCCCTTCAGGGAGCAGCTGCTGCTTCATTTAAACCCCCTGCTGGGTCCCCTTTAGATCTGGTGCCCGACAAGTTCTCACTCCGACCAGCGGCGCTGAGCCTGTGTCTGGCATGTTTCACACAGGCCAGCTCCTTATTGACCAGCCAAAGTGAAAACACATGTCAATTGTATTCATGGCCTGAAGCCCACTGTTTTCTTGAACATACCATGTGCAAAGTTCAGGCCCAAGTAACAGGATGGTCTGAACTTGATGGATTAATTTTGATTACCAGGATACCCCTTGTTGCGAGGTAAGGTACCACTTTGAATAGGGCCCCAGGACAGCTTTCGGAGAGGTAAAGCACCCTTTGGGATTGTTAAGGGTGAACATCATTATGTACCTTTTATACACGAACACAATGGAACTTTCAAGCTCTTAAAGTACTGTCCAACTGTCAAAGAACTGTCCTACTCTCATAGACTATTTCCACTTCTCGAAGCTGGCAAGGAAGTGTCAAAGCTGCAAGGACTGTCAAAGAAGTATCAAAACTGTCAAGGACACTATGTGGATTGGCATGGGGCTAAGGGAAAAGGTGACTGGGGAGTATGGGTTGGCATGAGTCAATGCTAAGTTGGCATGGACATACGAGGGACAGTCAGGGTGGGTAGTGGGGTTTGGTTAGCATTGGAATTATGGGCCATTGGGTGTGGATGGGAGTTGCATTGGCATGGATGGAGCTTAGGGAGTGTATGGGGGCAGTGAGGACTGAAGGGAATTTTTTTGTTTTATTATTTTTTATTTATTTAAACGCAGTGCTGGAGCAGAGATGCGTGTCTTCTGTCCAGCCCACCTCCACATCCAGCAGTTTCCACACTGATTGCAGTGTCAACCACCCCAACTCTTATTTCAGCTGGCACCCTCCCCCCTCTCCCAGCACCGACTAAAAATCCAACCAGCAGGTGGATACTTTTAAAGGCCAGGTTCACAGAACTGGGAAATGTCCTCTCTCTGCAGATTTGACCCAGGGTGAAAATCTGGGCCTAGCAGGGCAATGACTCTATGGGCCTGATTTTACCAAAACTTGCGAAATCATGGTAAAGTTGCATGCATTTAAATCGACTTAATGAACCGCGCGCCCAACTCTACCGCCAAATCCCACTTTACCGTCTTCTGGCCCGATCCGCGTCCGCGCTGTTACCGACCTGCAAAATAAAAGTCTGAAGTCGCCGCTGCAGCCTCCGAAGAGCGGGGCCAGAGACTGCAACGGCTCTCTGACCCAGGTCATCCTCTGGTCGGGGCGGGAGGGGGGTGGGAGGGGAGGGGGCGTGTGGTGAACCACTGTAGTCTGTTTATGTGATATGCCTGGACACGCCCCTGCTGCCTCAATCCGGGGCTCCGCCCTCCTCGGGGTATAAAGGTGGCTGCTCTCTGCCCCTTTTGCCTCAGTTCGGATTAGCTATCGGTTTGGGAGTGCTCCAGTTCTTTGTTAATAAAAGCCTGTTGTTTTGCAACAACGAGTCTCTGTGTAATCAGTGGTGCCATGATGTGGAGATGCCGGCGTTGGACTGGGGTAAACACAGTAAGAAGTTTAACAACACCAGGTTAAAGTCCAACAGGTTTATTTGGTAGCAAAAGCCACACAAGCTTTCGGAGCTGCAAGCCCCTTCTTCAGGTGAGTGGGAATTCTGTTCGCAAACAGAGCATATAAAGACACAAACTCAATTTACATGAATAATGGTTGGAATGCGAATACTTACAACTAATCAAATTTTTAAGAAACAAAACAACATGAGTGGAGAGAGCATCAAGACAGGCTAAAAAGATGTGTATTGTCTCCAGACAAGACAGCCAGTGAAACTCTGTGGGGGTTACAAATAGTGGGACATGAACCCAATATCCCGGTTGAGGCCGTCCTCGTGTGTGCGGAACTTGGCTATCAGTTTCTGCTCAGCGACTCTGTGCCGTCGTGTGTCGCGAAGGCCGCCTTGGAGAACGCTTACCCGAATATCAGAGGCCGAATGCCCATGACCGCTGAAGTGCTCCCCAACAGGAAGAGAACAGTCTTGCCTGGTGATTGTCGAGCGGTGTTCATTCATCCGTTGTCACAGCCATCTCTCCTGCTCTCTTGTCCCTGCAGGGAAGAGTAATCTGTGGCTGGTAGTGTACCAGTGATGGTGTATCCCTTTACAGGCCCAGCTTGGTCCTTCTCTAGTGTCTCCTCTTGGACTTGTACTGATCTTGTAGCCGGTTTTCATGCGGACCCACTGTGGAATCGGCCGGTTCTGCTTCATCTTCTTAGTGAGGAATCGCTTCATCCTGAAGGTTTTGTGGGATGGCATGGTCGCACGTCCACTCTGGCAGGAGGGATCGGCCGCAGACTGCAGCCGACCCCCCCACCCCAACCAGAGGATGAGACGTCACACCCCCTCTCCTCCCCACCCCCCCCAGAGGATGAGATGTCACACCCCCTCCCCTCGCAGCCCCCCCACCGCCCCCCCACCGCCACCCCCCCCCCCGCCACCCGACCAGAGGATGAACGTCGGAGAGCCGCTCTCTCCGCTTTCTGCTTTTTGTTTCGTGCCCGGGCGCGCTGTCTGATTTTTTTTGAACTGCGCATGCGCAGTTCAGAGCTCCAATCGGTCCGCCAGTGCTAAGCCCCGCCCACAGCACAGATCGGGCTGGAGCCGGCAAAACGCGTATGGGCGCGCTGGAAAGAGGATTCCAGGCACGCATCTATTTGACGCCCAGATTCGGCACTTAGACTCAAAATGGTAAAATTCCCCCCTACGTTTTGAGCAAGCTTCAAACAATTGCATGTGTGAATCCCATATAAAACAATAGAACATAGAACAGTACAGCACAGAACAGGCCCTTCGGCCCACGATGTTGGGCCGAGCTTTATCTGAAACCAAGATCAAGCTATCCCACTCCCTATCATCCTGGTGTGCTCCATGTGCCTATCCAATAACCGCTTAAATGTTCCTAAAGTGTCTGACTCCACTATCACTGCAGCAGTCCATTCCACACCCCAACCACTCTCTGCGTAAAGAACCTACCTCTGATATCCTTCCTATATCTCCCACCATGAACCCTATAGTTATGCCCCTTTATAATAGCTCCATCCACCCGAGGAAATAGTCTTTGAATGTTCACTCTATCTATCACCTTCATCATTTTATAAACCTCTATTAAATCTCCCCTCAGCCTCCTCCGCTCCAGAGAGAACAGCCCGAGCTCCCTCAACCTTTCCTCATAAGACCTACCCTCCAAACCAGACAGCATCCTGGTAAATCTCCTCTGCACTCTTTCCAGCGTTTCCACATCCTTCTTATAGTGAAGTGACCAGAACTGCACACTGATGCGCTATCAATAAGGCGAAAGACTACCGATATGCCAATACAAGTGTAGGCTTTTATTCACAACAGAATCAGGAGCAGATCCCAACAAATAACCGACCTGGACTGAACAAGGGGGAGGAGACAGCCACCTTTATACTAGGTGCTGAGGGGAGGAATCAAACTGGAAGGGGGTGTGTCCAGGTATGACAAACACACACAACGGTGGTCCATATAGGACAAAGGCACAACTGAGGTCCAGCACATTCACCCCTTCCTTTTAAAAAAACAACACGGGGGTGAAGCGGAAACAATATCACAAGTCCAGACGAACCGGTGGCTTGATCCGCCGTCGCGATCGTCGTAGTGCAGGTCGCAGAGTCGTCCGATCAGGGAGCGATGTCGGCCCAGGCTCCGTGCAGTGAGCGTCGAGAGAAGGCGCCAGATGGTGTGAAGCGGACCGATCCGTCGTCCCGTCCAGTCGTCGGGTACTGCGTGGCGACGGCTCTGGCGACTCAAGCGAGCTGTACACAGGGGCGAGAGGAGCGAGCAGTGGCCCTGGTGGCGTATGGGGAACAGTGGGAACCGGAGCTGGGGGGTGGGGGGCCGCAACAGGCTCTGGGTGCACTACATTGGGGACAGGGACTGAGGGAGGAAGAGGCGTAGCAGTCTCCGAATGGACAGCACCAGGGACCGTGGGGCGGAAGGACGTGGTGACCTCAGGGGCACCCGCGGGTGCCAAGTCACAGACAGAAACCGTGTCTTCCCGCCCATCAGGGTACGCTACATAAACATATTGAGGATTAGCGTGGAGCAATTGGACCTCCTCGACCAAGGGATCTGCCTTATGGGTCCGGACATGCTTCCGAAGCAGGACGGGCCCCGGGGACATCAGCCAATCCGGGAGCGAAGTACCCGAGGAGGACTTCCTGGGAAACAAAAACATCCGCTCGTGAGGGGTCGTATTCGTCGCTGTGCAGAAGAGTGACCTAATGGAATGTAATGCGTCCGGAAGGACGTCTTGCCAAAGGCTGACTGGAAGGCCCCTAGACCGTAACGCTAATAGAACGGCCTTCCAGACGGTTGTGTTCTCCCGCTCTACTTGACCATTTCCCCTGGGGTTATAGCTAGTGGTGCGGCTGGAGGCAACGCCTTTGGCGAGTAGGTACTGCCTCAGCTCGTCACTCATGAAAGAGGACCCACGGTCGCTATGGACATAGGCTGGGAAGCCGAACAGGGTGAAGAGCTTGTTCAGGGTCCGAATCACTGTAGCCGTGGTCATGTCCGAGCAGGGGAAGGCAAAAGGGAAATGTGAGCATTCATCAATGATATTCAGGAAACAAACATTGCGGTTAGAGGAGGGGAGGGGGCCTTTAAAGCCAATGCTAAGGTGCTCAAACGCGCGAGTGGCCTTTACAAGGTGCGCCCTACCTGGCCGGTAGAACTGCGCTTTGCACTCAGCGCAGACCCTGCATTGCCTGGTAATCGTCCGGACTTCCTCGAGGGAGTAGGGCAGGTTACGGGACTTGACAAAGTGGAAAAATCTGGTGACACCCGGATGACAGGTCGTTATGGAGGGACTGTAGCTGGTCTAGTTGGGCGCTGGCACATGATCCATGGGACAGGGCATCTGGGGGCTCATTGAGCTTCCTGGGCCGGTACATGATGTCATATCTGTAGGTGGAGAGCTCAATCCTCCACCGCAAGATCTTGTCATTCTTAATCTTGCCCTTTTGCCTGGTGTTAAACAGGAAGGCAACTGACCGCTGGTCCGTAATTAAGGTGAATCGTTGGCCCGCAAGATAATGGCGCCAGTGCCGGACGGCTTCCACGATGGCCTGGGCCTCCTTCTCGACCGAGGAGTGTCGAATCTCAGGGCCTTGTAAGGTCCGGGAAAAGAAGGCCACCGGACGGCCCCTCTGGTTAAGGGTGGCGGCTAGGGCAAAGTCAGACGCATCACTTTCCACTTGGAATGGGATGGATTCGTCCACAGCATGCATCGCGGCCTTCGCGATGTCCGCTTTGATGTCGTCGAAGGCCCGACGGGCCTCCTCCGCCAGTGGAAAAGAGGTCGATTTTAGGAGCGGACAGGCTTTATCCGCGTAACGGGGAACCCACTGGGCATAGTAGGAGAAGAAGCCCAGGTATCGCCTCAGTGCTTTGAGGGTAGTAGGAAGGGGAAGCTGCATAAGGGGACGCATACGGGCTGGGTCGGGACCAAGGGCACCATTTTCTATCACGTACCCAAGGATGGCGAGGCGGCGTGTCCGGAAAACGCACTTCGCCTCATTATATGTGAGGTTCAGGAGAGTGGCCGTACGAATGAATTTTTGGAGGTTGGCATCATGATCCTGCAGGTCATGGCCGCAGATGGTGACATTATTCAGAAACGGGAAAGTGGCCCGTAGCCCGTGCTGGTCCACCATTTGAACCATGGCCCGCTGGAAGACTGAGACCCCATTGGTGACACCAAAGGGGACTCGGAGGAACTGGTAGAGGCGGCCATCCGCCTCAAAGGCAGTATATGGGCGATCCTTCGAGCGGATAGGGAGCTGGTGGTAAGCCGATTTCAAATGGATCGTCTAGAAACCCTATAGTGCGCGATGCGGTTGACTATGTCCGCGATACGGGGAAAAGGATACGGATCTAGTTGGGTATACCTGTTTATGGTCTGGCTGTAGTCAATCACCATGCGGTGTTTCTCCCCCAATTTAACTACGACCACTTGCGCCCTCCAGGGGCTGGTGCTGGCCTGGGTAATCCCTTCCCGGAGCAAACGTTGTACTTCGGACCGAATGAAGGCCCGGTCATCCGCACTATAGCGCCTACTCTTGGTGGCTATAGGCCTACAATCCGGGGTGAGGTTATCAAATAAGGCGGGGAGGGGTGATCTTGAGGGTCGAGAGACTGCAGGTGGTGCGCGAGGGGCGCTGCAGTGACGGCGCCTTGCAGACAGAGAGCGGGGGATAAGGGCCATCATACTGCAGGGTGACGCTCCTTTGATGGCTGAGGAAATCTAACCCCAGCAGTACAGCTGTGCAGAGTCGCGGCAGCACGAGGAGCCGAGAACGCTCGTAGACTGTGCCCTGTACCGTCAGCGTCACCAAACAGCACCCGAGGACCTCCACTGAGTGGGAATTCGAGGCCATGGAGATGGTCTGGCTCGAGGGTCGCACGGGAAGGGCATATTGACGCACTGTGCGAGGGTGTATAAAACTTTCTGTGCTCCCACAGTCGAACAGGCAGTTTTCTGCATGACCATTTACCTTGATCTCCATTATTGACTTGGAGAGTTGGTGAGGCTGCGACTGGTCCAGGCAAATCGATGCCACCGTCGAATCCAAGAAGAATCCGACTTCATCCCCATCTGATGACGTCACGGATAAAGCTTCCCACTCAGCGCGTCTTGATGCCAGTCTCAAAGATGGCGATTCCCGCGCTTCTGGTGACCGCATCAAAGGTGGCGATTCCCGCACTTCCGGTGACCACATTAAAGATGGCGATTCGCGCGCAGCCGCTGCCTGCCTTAAAGGAACACACATGGCGCCACGAGGCTTCGGAAGCGGCTTTGCCCGGCAGACTTTAGCGAAGTGGCCTAGCTTACCGCATCCGGAGCAAATCACGTCCTTCGCTGGGCAGCGACGCCGAGGGTGCTTGGGTAGGCCGCAAAAGTAACATTTGGGCCCTGCCGGAACAGCCGTCGCAGTGGAGCCGTCGATAGAACGGGATGCAAGGTAAGACCCGAGATTGTGAGAGGCCGCTTCTAACGTTTCTGCCATCGTGGCTGTTCTTCGGAGATCTAGGTCATCTTGTTCCAGCAGGCGCTGCCGGATGTATGTAGACTCAATGCCCGCAACGTAGGCGTCACGGATCAGGTCCCCCGTGTTCTGAGCTGCTGTAACAGCCTTACAGTCACAAGCTCGAGCTAGGACCCGCAGGGCGCGCAGAAATTGGGCGCACGATTCTCCTGGCTGCTGCTTGCGGGTAGTTAGGAGATGTCTGGCGTAAACCACGTTAGGGCTCTTTCGGAACTGCCCTTTTAGGAGTTCGATAGCGTCCGCGTATGTAGCAGCATCCCGGAAGATTCCATAGACAGCTTCGCTTACCCGGGCGCGGAGCACGTGGAGTTTAGCGTCGTCGGTGTCGATGGCCGTAGCGGTGTCGACGAATGCTTCGAAGCAGTCCAACCAATTATCAAATTTATCAGAGGCTCCAACCTCTTGAGGGTCTAATGCTAACTTGTCGGGTTTTAGAAACTGCTCCATACTAGTAACTGTTGTGAATAAAATTGATGCGCTATCAATAAGGCGAAAGACTGCCGGTGTGCCAATACAAGTGTAGGCTTTTATTCACAACAGAATCAGGAGCAGATCCCAACAAGTAACCAACCTGGACTGAACAAGGGGGAGGAGACAGTCACCTTTATACTAGGTGCCGAGGGGAGGAACCAAACTGGAAGGGGATGTGTCCTGGTATGACAAACACACACAACGGTGGTCCATATAGGACAAAGGCACAACTGAGGTCCACCACACACACAATATTCCAAATGTGTTCTCACCAAGGTCCTGTACAGTTGCAGCATAACCCCACGGCTCTTAAACTCAAACCCCCTGTTAATAAAAGCTAACACACTATAGGCCTTCTTCACAGCTCTATCCACTTGAGTGGCAATCTTTAGAGATCTGTGGATATGGACCCCAAGATCTCTCTGTACCTCCACAGTCTTCAGAACCCCACCTCTGACCCTGTAATCCACATTTAAATTAGTCCTACCAAAATGAATCACCTCACATTTATCAGGGTTAAACTCCATTTGCCATTTTTCAGCCCAGCTTTGCATCCTATCTATGTCTCTTTGCAGCCTACAACAGCCCTCCACCTCATCCACTACTCCACCAATCTTGGTGTCATCAGCAAATTTACTGATCCACCCTTCAGCCCCCTCCTCTAAGTCATTAATAAAAATCACAAAGAGCAGAGGACCAAGCACTGATCCCTGCGGCACTCCGCTAGCAACCCGCCTCCAATCCGAAAATTTTCCATCCACCACCACCCTCTGTCTTCGATCAAACAGCCAGTTACCTATCCAATCGGCCAACTTTTCCTCTATCCCACACCTCCTCACTTTCATCATAAGCCGATCATCTTACTATGTCCATTCTAGGAGGAGGCCCGCAACCATGGTTATTCAAGTTGGAACTTTAAGAAGCTTAATAGTCTGAGTTGACTAAGCAAAGGTCTCCTGACCCCTTGGCAGCCATCTTAACAGTTCATCATTGTCCATTTTAAAGAAATGGAAGATATTTCCAGAAGCTTCCAGATGAGCTCAGTCCATATGTATGAATATGTTATGAATAGTTATGAATATGACATGCATAGCATTCGGACTGGAAAGAAGGTTAAAAGTGGGGTTCCCCATGGTTGGTGTTAAGTCTCCTATTCTTCTTTGATATATATTAATGACTTGGATTTTGGGCTACATGACACAACTTCCAGATTTGCAGATACAACGAAACTCAGAGGTTTGTTGAACTGTGAGGACTGGGACCGGGTAGAATGATCTTTCAGTGAGCCAGTACAGACCTGATGGTCCAAATAGCCTCCTGCTGCAGTGTAAAGATTCTGTAATCCTGTGAACAGTGTTAAACATGAAAAGAATATGAACAGGTTGGAGGAATGAATGGAGAAGTGGCAGATGCACTTCAATGCAGAGAACTGTGAAGTGATTAATTTTAATAGGAAGAACAGAGAGACATGATATAGAATAGAGCAGAGGATTTTACAGCAAGTACAGGAGCAGAGGGACCTGGGTGCACATGTGCACAAATCATTGAAAGTTGCAGGGCAGGTTAAGAGTTCACTTCATTAAGTATATATTACAGCCCCCCCGCAGTGGCTTCTACGGTTGTGGGGTGGGGGTGGGAACAGTTAAATTGCATGGATGGGATTCCCTCTGTCATTCCCCCTGCCCTGGGATGGGCAGGGCCTCAGACGGGAAGCTCAGCCTTTCCCCATTTAAGACTCTGAAACACCCAAAATTGGCAGGACTTGCAGATAGTGAGGAGCATTGTCAGAAGCTACAGAAGGATATAGGTAGGCTGGAAATTTGGGCAAAGAAATGGCAGATGGAGTTCAATCCTGATAAATGCGAAGTGATGCATTTTGGTAGAAATAATGTAGGGAGGAGCTATATGATAAATGGCAGAACCATAAAGGTGGAGGTGGCGTCACAGGTGGAGAAGGTGGTGAAGAAGGCATATGGCATGCTTGCCTTTATAGGACGGGGCATAGAGTATAAAAGTTGGGGTCTGATGTTGCAGATGTATAGAACGTTGGTTCGGCCGCATTTGGAATACTGCGTCCAGTTCTGGTCGCCACACTACCAGAAGGACGTGGAGGCTTTGGAGAGAGTACAGAAGAGGTTTACCAGGATGTTACCTGGTATGGAGGGGCTTGGTTATGAGGAGAGATTGGGTAAACTGGGGTTGTTCTCCCTGGAAAGACGGAGGATGAGGGGAGACTTAATAGAGGTGTATAAAATTATGAAAGGCATAGATAGGGTGAACGGTGGGAAGCTTTTCCCCTGGTCGGTGGTGACGTTCACGAGGGGTCATAGGTTCAAGGTGAAGTGGGGGGCGGTTTAACACAGATATCAGACGGACATATTTTACACAGAGGGTGGTGGGGGCCTGGAATGCGCTGCCAGGCAAGGTGGTGGAGGCGGACACACTGGGAACGTTTAAGACTTATCTAGACAGCCATATGAACGGAGTGGGAATGGAGGGATACAAAAGAATGGTCTAGTTTGGACCAGGGAGCGGCGCGGGCTTGGAGGGCCGAAGGGCCTGTTCCTGTGCTGTATTGTTCTTTGTTCTTTGTATCCACTTCTGGGCCTTTTCCTCCCCAGCTTCAATTTTTAAGCTGGCAACTGGATGATAGATCAGGGTGGAAACCCAAACTTGGACAATTTTGGATCTCTGGCAGGAAGGTAAGAAAGTACTCCATCAAAATCCCCTTCTGTCTGGGGGCGCCTCCCTTTAGGACCTCCGGACCTTCCTCCCCCCACCAGACCTAACCCCCAACACTCTGGTCACCCCTCTCACCAACACCCAGGCCTTCCCTACCCTCCACCCTTGACCCCTGCCACTTACCATTCCTCCAATTCTCGTCACTTCGTTCCAGGCAGCTAGCTGCAGTGCCTCTTCTGGCCACTGCTGTGCTGTTCCTGGAATGACTGGAGAACTGCTGACCAATCAGAGCTTCAGTTGCATCATATATTGGGGAGTTTGGGACTATTCTCTTTGGAGAAGAGAAGATAACAGTAACTTTACAGTAACTTCATTGCAGCATTAGTGTAAGACTACTTGTGACACAAATAAATAAAGGTTGAGAGGAGATTTGATTGAGGCATTCAAAATCATGTAGCATCTGGGTGGAGTAGCTAGGGGGAAACTGTTCTCATTTGCAAAAGGAAGGAGGACCACGAGGACACAGATGGGCCTTACCACTTGCCACGCCGGCTGATCAGCCTGGTGAGCTGGTAAGATAGAGCAAGAGGCAAAAAATTGGTTTGTGCCCGATTTCTCACCTCTCGTGATCTTGCCGGCCCCATTCTGCCAGCGAAATCATCCTTGTGCCTGGGAAGTGGGGTTTGGGGAGGGGATAGCGGTGAGAGGATGGGAAGGGGCAGTGGGGTGGGGGGGGGGTAGTGGTGGGGGCGGGGGTAGTGACAGATCTGCTTATTTACTGTGTACACAGTATACTGGGAGATAGAAGCGCCTGTGCAATGGCAATTCTAGATCAGCATCTGGCCTCATGGATGTGCTGAGACTCCACCCCTCCCCTACTGGCGAGATTCACATTACGGCCTCTGTATTGTACAAAGTGCCGTAAATTACCAAGACTTACCTCGTAGTTCCCACAGTTATGGACGCACTGCACAAACAAGCTGAACAAGGGACAAGATAAAGTGTACTTTGATAAACTTTGATTTGGTATCCATAACAGTAGCTGTGGTTGTTTGGAGGTGTAGCCATTCTTTAACTTACAAAGAAAATGCATAGAGCAGACTGGGCAGACCTGAATCCATCTCTTGCTTGTTCCAAAAACCAAATTCAAAAGGTAAGGATTGCATTTACAACAATCTTCAGTCAGAAATGCCAAGTGAAAAGTCCAACTCAATCTCTTCCCGAGGTCCCATCATCACCGTCTCCAGCCAATTTGATTCACTCAATTTTATATCAAGAATTAGCTGAATGCATTAGGTACAATGAAGGCCCAGGCAACTCCTGGCTGTACTATTGAAAGCTTGTGCACCAGAATTAGCCCTGTTTCCATAGTCATGCTGTCTCAATACAACTACAACACATTTATCTGACAATGTGGAAATTTTACCAGGTATGTCCTGTCCACAAAAAGCAGGACAAATCCAATCTGGCCAATTATGACCCCACCAGTCTACTTTCAACCACCAACAAAGTATTGGAAGGTGTTATCAACAGTGCTATCATGCAACACTTACTCAGCAATAACTTGCTCATTAACACTCAGTTTGGGTCTGCCAGGACCAATCAGCTCCAGACCTTGCCCAGTTTAAATTTTATTCATTAGTGTCCCAAGTAGGCTTACATTAACACTACAATGAAGTTACTGTGGAAATCCCTTAGTCACCACACTCCGGCGCCTGTTCGGGTACACTGAGGGAGAATTTAGCATGGCCAATGCACCTAATCAGCACATCTTTCGGATTATGGGAGGAAAACGGAGCATCCAAAGGAAACCCATGCAGACACGGGGACAATATGCAGACTCCACACAGACAATGACCCAAGCTGGGAATCGAATCTGGGTCCCTGGAGATGTGATGCAGCAGTGCTAACCACTGTGCCACCGTGCTACCCCCAAGCATGGTTCAAGTATGGGTTAAAGAGCTGATCTGAAGAGGTGAGGAGGGAATGATTGTCCTTCACATCACAGCAGCATTTTACTGAGGTTGGCATCAATGAAGCACAACAAAATCGAAGGCAATCGGAAACAGTGGGAAATCTCTCCATTTGCTGCAGCCATACTGAGCGCAAAGAAAGATGGTTGCAATTCCTGGAGGCAAATCATCTCAGTCCCAAGATATCACTGCGAGAGTTTGTCAGGGCAGAATCCTAAGCTCAAATTCATTCATGGCCTTCCCTCTAACATTAGGTCAGAGCAGAGATGTCTACTGATAATTGCCAATTTCAGTTCCATCACAATTCCTCAGCTACTGGAGCAGTCCACATCCATATACAACAAGACCTGGACGACACCCAGCTTTAAACTGGCAAGAGCCAAATAACAATAGTGCCACCTAAGTGCCAGGTAATGACCATCTGCAACAAGTGAGACTCTATCCACCCGTCCTTTACATTTACTAGCATTGCTATCATTGAATTACCACCACCAACTTCCTGAAAGTCACCGTTGGCTGGAATTCTAACTGGTCCAGCCATGTAAATGCGGTGATGACACATGCCTACCTTCCAAACCCTATCCACCATCTACAAAGCACAATTCAACTACATGCTGGAATATTCTCCACTTGCCTGAATGAAGGCAGCTCTAACAATACTCAGGAAGCTGGACACTATCCAGGACAAAGCACGCCATTCACCACCTAAATGTTCACTCCATCCACCTGTGCAATATTACTGTACTTTCTATCACCTGTAAGTTGCAGGAACTTGCTGCAGCTTCTTCACCGGCAGCTCTCAAATCCATGGCCTCGACCAACTTGGGCAAAAGCAGCAGGTGCATGAGGCACTCCATCTCCAGAGTCCCCTTCACGTCATATTAGTCATCTTGGCTTGGACATTTATCACTATTCCTTTATTGTTGTTGGGTCAAAAACCTGAAACTTCCTTCCATGCAACATTGTGGGTGTACCTATATGTCATGGAATGCAGTGCCATCTTCTCAAGGGATAGACAGTAAATGTTGGTCTTGAAATAGGCATCCTCAACCCTTGAATGAGTGATAAAAAACTGACAGCTGACTTTGAGCAGTATAGCAATAAAATAATGTTTATCTTTAACTCAGCTATTCCAATTTTAATATTGTCATATTCTTAAATTTCATTTCAGTTTTTTTCCACACTGAAATTGTTGTTGGTTACTCTGAAACAAAATAATGATGGGTGTGGGAAGATAACTCAGACTGACATTGCCTTTTTCGGCTTCCTCTGTACATGTTACTTTACAGGTAACATGAATGTTGGGGAAAGTGTTTGCCAGCTACAGCATTTTCTGTTAAAAAGAAAAGTTATCGCTCAAGTGCCAACATGCCTTTTGTCCTATCAGAACACTCATAGATCTACTGATTATTATTAAAATTAGATGACTACCTCTTTTTTTATAGGTAAGCTTTTGTATTTATCAAGTTTAAAAATGAACCTCACACCAAGAACACATTTCCACTCTCTCCCACTCGGTTCCAGATCAGACATTATTGGAACCAATTTGTTCTGCATTTGCCTGAACATGATTCTTGCTGCAGCCATCAAGGTCTCTACAGCGTGAATTCATTCTCTCCTTGCAGTAAGTACCTCTGACTGAGATTCACTGATGAACTGATATAAACTTTCTTCTGTGATTACTGGGAAATTGGGTGAGGCTACCTTAAACACAATTTAAATTGGACCTACCAGACAAAGGCATGTGAGTGACATAATAACATTAATAACATGGATATTATCACATAGGGAACAGCTTTGCACAAGAAAATGATAAATTAATGTAAATGTGTATTTGAGCCAAGTGGAGTAGGAACAATGCACACAAGCCCTGAAAGGCCCGTGTCAACTAGTTTTGTTTACTCTTTCATTGAATAGTATTTCCCTTGTTCTCACTTCTTTCCTCGTTTGTTCTATTGATCTTACTTACTTTCCTCTTTTACAACATCATAGCCATGCATGTCAAAGTGATCAGAGACGGGGCGGGGGGGGGGGGGGGGGGCTGGTGGGTGGTGAGGGGGGGGGGGGAGGTGGTGAGGGAGGGTAGGGTGGTGGAGGTGGTTGTGGAAGGCACCTTCTCTCTAATTGAAATCATTGAAATCTCCCTGCCTGAATACACATTCACCACCTGTCTCACCAAACTGTTGGGGTGTGACTTTTATAACCAAATCTAACCTTGACCTCTTACTCCTTTGGCACCTTCACCTTCTTTCAATATCTCAACTTGTCCCACTCATCTCATATCTCACATAAAACTCTGATTGTCCACTGCCTACCAATGTCAATTTTCTCACTGAGATAACCTCACTGCTTTCCTCCCTCAGCCTTTTTGATTTGATTTGATTTATTATTGTCACATGCATTAGTATACAATGAGAAGTATTGTTTCTTGCGCGTTATGTAGACAAAGCATACCGTTCATAGAGAAGGAAGCGAGAGAGTGCAGAATGTAGTGTTACAGTCATAGCTAGGGTGTAGAGAAAGATCAACTTAACGAGAGGTAGGTCCATTCAAAAGTCTGATGGCAGCAGTGAAGAAGCTGTTCTTGAATCGGTTGGTATGTGACCTCAGACTTTTGTATCTTTTTCCCAACAGAAGATGGTGAAAGAGAATATGTCTGGGGTGCGTGGGGTCCTTAATTATGCTGGCTGCTTTGCCGAGGCAGTGGGAAGCGTAGACAGCAGACAATGGATGGGAGGCTGGTTTGTGTAATGGACTGGGCTACATTCATGACCGTTGCAGTTTCTTGCAGCCTTGGGCAGAGCAGGAGCCACACCAAGCTGTGATACAACCAGAAAGAATGCTTTCTATGGTGCATCTGTAAAAGATGGTGAGAGTCGTAGCTGACATGCCAAATTTCCTTAGTCGTCTGAGAAATTAGAAGCGTTGGTGGGCTTTCTTAACTATAGTGTCAGCATGGGGGGACCAGGACAGGTTGTTGGTGATCTGGACACCTAAAAACTTGAAACTTTCGACCATTCCTACTTTGTCCCCGTTGATGTAGACAGGGGCATGTTCTCCTTTACGCTTCCTGAAGTCGATGACAATCTCCTTCGTTTTGTTGACATTTAAGCAGAGATTATTGTCATCGCACCAGTTCACCAGATTCTCTATCTCATTCCTGTACTCTATCTCGTCATTGTTTGAGATCCGATCCACTAC
Source organism: Mustelus asterias (assembly GCF_964213995.1). NCBI lineage: Eukaryota > Metazoa > Chordata > Chondrichthyes > Carcharhiniformes > Triakidae > Mustelus > Mustelus asterias. The sequence goes on from NC_135801.1 coordinate 41,645,003, forward strand.
AGTGGTGTCGTCAGCAAACTTGAAAATCGAGTTGGAGGGGAATTTGGCCTCACAGTCATAGGTGTATGAGGAGTATAGTAGGGGGCTGAGAACACAGCCTTGTGAGGCACCGGTATTGAGGGTGATCGTGGAGGATGTGTTGCTGCCTGTCCTTACTGATTGTGGCCTGTCATCTGCACCAAATGGTGTCTATCCTCAGAGATTTCAACTTCCATCTCAGTTCATCATATTCTCTTTCCTCTGGGTTTGCTATGCTCCTAGCCTCCCTTAATCGCTCCCTCTCTGTAACCTATATTAATGGCCATACTTTTGACTTTGCCATCTCATATGACCTCGCAGCTCCCTTTGTGTTAATCACAGATAAGGCTATCTCTGATAATTTCCTTGCCTCAGTTCCCACTTCTTTCTCTATCCACTGTTGGAAAGATTTCTCCCTTAATTCATTTACAACTGAACTTTCAAAATTCTAACTTTCTAGCCTTTGGCCCTGAGTTCACAACATTTCCCCCTCCTCCATTTCTCATCCACATGATACCATCCAAAAACATGTCAGTTTTCACACTTACACTGATAACACCTAGCTCTACCTCACTACCTAATCCTCTCAATCTTCCCACTTTCTCCAAATTGTGCGACTGTCTCTTCCAGTGCTGGATGAGCAGAAATTTCCTACAATTAAATATTGGGAAGACTGATGCTATAGGGGAGGCGATGGCTGAGTGGTATTATGGCTGGACTATTAATCCAGAAATTCAGTTAATGTTCTGGGGATTGGGGTCAAACCCCGCCATGGCAGATAGTGGAATTTGAATTCAATAAAAAAAAATCTGAAATTAAGAATCTACTGATGACCATGAAACCATTATCGGAAAAACCCATCTTGTTCACTAATGTTCCTTCAGGGAAGGAAACCTGCCATCCTTACCTGGTCTGGCCTACATGTGACTCCAGACCCACAACAATGTGATTGACTCTCAGCTGCCCTATGAAATGGCCAAGCAAGCCACTCAGTTCATGGGCGACTAGGGATGGGCAATAAATGCTGGCCAACTAGTGACGCAGTAAGAAGTTTAACAACACCAGGTTAAAGTCCAACAGGTTTATTTGGTAGCAAAAGCCACACAAGCTTTCGGAGCTCTAAGGTTCATGAGCTTAGAGCTCTAAGCTCTAACGGCATCTCCACATCATAACTGGTGACGCCCATGTCCCACGAATGAATAAAACAAAATTGCTTTTGGTTCCCGTCACAAGCTCTATTCTCTGCCCACTGCCTCTGTCACTTTCCCTGACATTGGTCTGAGGCTAAATCAGGCTGTTCGCAACCTTGGCGTCATACTTAACCTTGAGGTGAGCATTGAATTGCATTTTCATGATGTCACTAAAATCGCCTACTTCCATCTCAGTAAGATTGCCCAACTTTGGCCTTTGCCTCAGCTTATCTGCTGCTGAAACCCTCATCCTAGTTGTTGTTACCTCCAGATTTCTCTACTCTAATGCACTTCTGACCTATATTCTACCCTCTCTAAATGATACAGTGTTAATATTTAAATAAACATTTTACTTTAGCAGCTCCACTGACATGTTTAATTACCTCATCTTTTCAAGTTTCTTATTAAGTATATATTTCTCTAACAACAATCAATAAAATGTCTATAAACGCAACAATTCAGTTGTCTCTAAACAAGGAGATGAGGGATAGATATGAGGAGGGGTAAGGTGGGGAAGGGGGACAAAAAGGGAGGGAAGGAGTGAGAGGGGGATGGGGAAAAGGGGAGAGGGAAGGGTTTGGATTTTACATGTAGCCTGACTCTTCCATGCCTATATCAAAGTCTCAAAAAGAAGTTTCCTCCCACAGTCCAAAGATGTGCGGGTTAGGTTGATTGGCCATGCTAAAAATTGCCCTTAGTGTCTTGAGATGCGTAGGTTAGAGGGATTAATGGGTAAATATGTCGGGATATGGGGGTAAGGCCTGGGTGGGATTGTGGTCAGTGCAGACTCGATGGGCTGAATGGCCTCTTTCTGTACTGTAGGGTTTCTATGATTCTATGATTCTAACTTCAGTTAAGATTCAAGCGAAAAGCGCAATGTTCCAGCGGAGGTGGAATATGACTCCAGATTTTCAAGCTGCACTGGATTCTGTAATACCCAGTTCACATACTTGCATATGTCACCTTAAGGGATATACTTACCTGATGCATTTGAACTAGCCCAGTTACACGGGGATCAATGTTGCATCAGAGAGGCTCTAAAAATGGGGTTAAATACTACTTAAAGTATATTGCAAAATCCAACTTAACCCAGCATTCGGGCCAGAAGTTACACTCCATTATGATATAAGTAACCTGCAATAGCCTCCTTAATTATGGACTTTAGAAGTTTCCCTATGACAGATGTTAGGCTAACTAGCGTGTATATTCCTACTTTCTGTCTTCCCCTTCCACAGAGCAAACAAACCAGTTCACCCTCGAATCACTCTCCCCGTTCCCCTCCCCCTGGCACCCCTTCTGCCACTGCCTGGGCACTGCCTCCTAGCACTCACCTGAACTTGCCTGGGAGGTCTGCTCGCCAAGTATATGCCTTCTGAAACCAGTCGTGATGCACGCCATACTGCTGCCAAGCCACCATGGATGGATTTCCTGATGTGGGGGTGGACGGGGGACGGCGGGGGGATGTTTCCGACGTAGGAGCCAGACCTGGCTGGCTGTAGGGATTCGCATTCTAATCAGTATTCTGTAACTTAATTTTGTGTCTCTGTGCACTGTTTGAGAGCACATTTCCACTCCATCTGACGAAGGAGCAGCGCTCCGAAAGCTTATGGTATTTGCTACCAAATAAACCTGTTGGACTTTAACCTGGTGTTGTGAGACTTCTTACTGTGTTCACCCCAGTCCAACGCCGGCATCTCCACATTCTGTCAAGAAGCCAATTTTGTATCCATTTAGATACCTCACCCTGAATCCCATGAGATTTAACTTTATGCAACAACCTACCATGCGGTACCTTGTCAAAGGCCTTGCTAAAGTCCATGTAGACAACATCACCTGCACAGCCCTCATCTAGCTTCTTGGTTATCCCTTCAAAAACTCAATCAAATTTGTGAGACATGATTTTCCACTCACAAAACCATGCTGACTGTCCCGAATCAGTCCTTGCATCTCTAAATCCCTGTAGATCCTGTCTCTCAAAATACCTTCCAACAATTTACCCACCACAGATGTGAGGCTCACTGGCCTATAGTCCCAGGCTTTTCCCTGCAGCCCTTTTTAAACAAAGGCACAACATTTGCCACTCTCCAATACTTGTGGAAACTCTTACTGTCCATTTTTATATTGCTAGCTAGCTTTCTTTCATACTCAAATTTCTCCTATTTTTTAGTAATTCTTTACTAGTTCTTAAAATCTGAACAACTACTAATCTTTGTTGATTTGTACTGTTTTTTTGAGTTTGATACAATCCTTAACTTCTTTTTTCAAAAGGATGATGCATCCTTCTCAAAGAGTCTTCCTTTCTTACTGGCATAAATCTTTGCTAAAAATTATTAAAAGTTACTTCTGAAGTCTTTAAAAGACTGCCATTACATTTCTGTTGTCCTATCTTTTAAATTAGTTTTCCAGTTCATTTCAGTTAGAAGTACTTTCATACCCTTATAATTATCTTTATTCAGGTTTAAAACACCTGTCTTAGCCTCATCCTTTTCCCCTTCAAACGGAACATGAAATTCTATTCCGTTATGATTGTTGTCCAGAGGCTCCTTTACCGTGAGGTTGATTAATCCTGTCTCATTGCTCATTAGAATAGACTTTTCTCTGGTTATCCGTACTGCTCTAAGAAACTGTCCCAAATACACTCTATGAATTCACTTTCCAGGCTACCTTTGTCAACCTGATTCTTCCAATCTACATATAAATTAAAGTCGCCCATGATTATTGTGGTACCTTTCTTACACACCCGATTTTTTCCTTCTTGTATACTATGTCCTACTCTATAACTACTGTCAGGCAGCCTATACGCTACTTCCATAAGTGACCTTTTGCCATTCCTTTTTCTTATCTCTACCAAAATTGATCCTACATCATGCTCCTTTAAGTTATCTCTCACAATGGTATGAAGGTCATCTCTCACAATAGTACGAATGACATCTATAATTAACAGAGCTACCCCACTGTTGTGGGAAAAATGCCACTTTGTGAGTCAGACTTGAAGGTTTCAACAATACAGTTTTATTTAACGAAGCTTCATGGAGAAAAGGCACTAACAAGCAGCAAAACCTTCTCTCAATGGGACAATAGATGGACTGGACATCTAGCCATTATCACATCGTTGTAATCAAGTAGGTGATCGATCGTTAAACACATCAACACATCGTTATAGACAAATACAGACAGATACAGACATAAGCATGTTAACATCGCATTGTTCTATGAATGGATACATTTCCTACGTCAGTGACTATCAATGACTTTAGTTTCGGTCTATTCATACAGTAGTTCACAGTAATTGGTTTTCCTGCAGTTATGTATTCCCGATCCCACCTACAGTTAATCTCATTATTGTCCTTATCTTTAAGCCCTGGCTGGCTTCCTGTAAGATTTGATTCCTGCATGTTTAACTTTGGATAGCTGTCTGTCCTTTATGTTTTAATCTCAGGTGGCTGTTTGTACTGAAAGTCAGTGTCTGTTTAATGTCTCTTTCCCAGGTGACTGTTTGTGTGCGAGGCCACCATCTTATGTGTACCCATCTGTATATTTTTCCTCCCTCAGTCCCCGCTTTTGGTCGGATTATGAGTTTCACTAATCCTTAGACCCACAGTACAATTTTTATATGTATGATTCTTTGTTCTTCTTCTTTCCTTCTTCGTTTCTTCTGATGTCTTCGGGGATCTTCATCGGGGTTTCTTCTTCGATGTATACACTGGCTCCTGGCACAATTCTTGTCACCATCACCTTGCAACAGACTTTTAGGCATCCAACAATGAGACAACAGACAATTACAATTGAAATGAGCATGACCAATCCATGTAATAAGTAAGATTCCCAGGACCCCCCCACTAGCCATTCCAGCCAGTTACTTCCTTTCTTGGGTCCCTGTCTGAAGCCATCAAGTTGTTCTCTGATGCTATTGATGACCTGTGTAATGTTATAGGACTCGTCTATGACATGGGTTATGCATTTATTGCCTATAATTGTACACACTCCCCCTTGTTGTGCTAACTGATAGTCCACTGCGTATCGTGTCTGTTGTGCATATAATCTCAGTTCAGCCTTTCTTGGTTAACAGCCTCCAGTGCTTTTGAAGTGCTGTTTCCCAGGACTGTTAGTCCACAAACAATATGATTCCTATTCTTTGTACTAATCACTCCTGCTGCACCCCCCCCCCCCCCCCACCGCCCCCCCCGCCCCCTCCCCCCCCCAAGAGATAAGGCTCCAAGGAACCCATATCCCAGTGAGGATCCCATTGTGCCCGGGGCTTCCCCAGTCAGCGCAGAATTCTTTGCTGATAGCCCGAGTTACTATTCTCCTCCGAATATGCTCCTTCTGAGGGCATGGAACAGTCAGTGGTCCTATTGTACCTACTGCAAAACGGTTTGGGAGGTTTGGTGTTTCTGTCATGTAAGTACCATTGAAGAGGAACACATATCCCTTCTTAGCCCGGTAACATTTAATGTCTTGATTATGAGTTTGTTCATATTGCCAATTGTTCGGTTTACTTGACTCCCTGTTTGATCCACCACCTGGTAAGTATCAAATGGGTATGTCCATTTGTCTGAGCTTACGTGAGTTCCATTGCATTGTCCACAAATAAGCTGTCTTTCCGCAGTTATATTCAGACATTTCTGTTCATCACAAGTGCAAGGAAACTGTCCTTTATTAACCCGACAATGTTGACGGACACACTGCGTCCGTACGCAGGAATCATTCTTAGGGACCAAGGCATAGGCACATCCCCATCCCTGCCCCGTAAAACCAAGCGGATAGCTTGCAGTATCTGAACAAGCTTTTCCTCCCACCAATTGGAATCCCGTGCACACAGGATCTGCGGGGTTTACAAGTCCCACACATCTCCCCTGTATACCTCTTTTATATTTGCCAATTTGTCCCTTACAGGGTGTATCTGATGTATCTACAGTATATAAGTCATGAGGGGTCCACCCAGGGGTGGCTACAAATAGGACTTCTACCGATTGTGCTAACGGGTAACATACAGTTCGATTCCCGTGTAAATGTATGTGAGCTTTGTAAAACAAGTTATCCTCCAATCCAGTTAAATTTGCAGTTGCATCAACACAAAGTAGTACAGTTACATACGCGATTACATACATATTTGCAATGATCAAATATCATACCTAACACTATAATTCATATAATCTTTACAAGTTATATTATCTATTCACCCGCGCACGCCAATCGTTCTTGCTTGCAGTCTTTGCCTGTGTTGAGGAAAGCAGTTCTGTTAGTTACATTTAACTACATATCCCCCTTCCATGGAAAGCTTATTGTGAATTAAATAACACTTTATACTGGCCTTTTTTAGCTGCAGCTGGACATCCATTCATTTGTAAGTAATCTTATCAAAAGACATCACTTTCCCCATTAAAATCACATGCCATACAGCTCCGATCTTTATATGATGTACTCTTACATTATCTCTAATTTGATCATTTGTTTGCGTGCAAGCGCTGCACCACAGTACTTCACAAAATAATTATGTCTTTATCAATACACAATATATAGTATATAAATATATCATACAAAGTTGGTTAAGGCTTTTCAGGATTTGATTTTATTCTCGGGTCTATTTGGCAATGCTATACTGTATAATAAAAATAATCAAGCGGCAGCTGTATCATACCACTTTACACATCGTAACTTTGATATCCAAACCCCTTTAATTCCATTTTTAAACTGAGCTCCAGATCAAAACCCCCGCACTCTAGGAAAATAACAGGCGCCGAATCAAAATCAATGTAGGTACAATATATACTAGTTATTTGATCAGAAACGTTTTGCTTTGATTCTTAACTGGCTAGATTTTAAGCTTTGCAGTATTTTTATATTTGGCAAACCTTGAACAATAGATGGCACATGAAATTCCGACGGCAGTATATAATTTTAACCGGTTACAGAATACTAAACTATCAGACGTTCGTAAATCGCGATATCCTGCGGACCTTAACACTGTGTTTCACTGACTTAGAAACATAGAAACATAGAAAAACTACAGCACAAAACAGGCCCTTTGGCCCCACAAGTTGTGCTGAACATATCCCTACCTTTTAGGCCTACCTATAACCCTCCATCCTATTAAGTCCCATGTACTCATCCAGGAGTCTCTTAAAAGACCCTATTGAGTTTGCCTCCACCACCACTGACGGCAGCCGATTCCACTCGCCCACCACCCTCTGTGTGAAAAACTTCCCCCTAACATTTCCCCTGTACCTACCCCCCAGCACCTTAAACCTGTGTCCTCTCGTAGCAGACATTTCCAACCTGGGAAAAAGCCTCTGAGAGTCCACCCGATCTATGCCTCTCAACATCTTATATACCTCTATTAGGTCTCCTCTCATCCTACGTCTCTCCAAGGAGAAAAGACCGAGCTCCCTCAGCCTATCCTCATAAGGCATGCCACTTAATCCAGGCAACATCCTTGTAAATCTCCTCTGCACCCTTTCAATGTTTTCCACATCCTTCCTGTAATGAGGCGACCAGAACTGAGCACAGTACTCCAAGTGGGGTCTGACGAGGGTCTTATATAGCTGCATCATTATCCCCGGACTCCTAAACTCAATCCCTCGATTGATAAAGGCCAGCATACCATACGCCTTCTTAACCACCTCCTCCACCTGCGGGGCCAATTTTAGAGTCCTATGGACCCGGACCCCAAGGTCCTTCTGATCCTCTACAGTACTAAGAGTCTTTCCCTTTATATTATACCCCTTCATCCCATTTGACTTGCCAAAATGGACCACTACGCATTTATCTGGGTTGAAGTCCATCTGCCACTTCTCCGCCCAGTCTTGCATCCTATCTATGTCCCTCTATAACTTCTGACATCCCTCCACTCGATATATTTTAAACTGACTCATAGACAATATATTTACCTTATTCTTTTGTTCCTGTTTTTCTACCTTTCCACAAATGTACTTATTTTCTTCTCTTAACTTCTCAACTAACTCTTACAATTTCTACTTCAAGACAAAGGAAAGAGCACATGGTTCCTTCCAAGGTTTAAATCCTTTCTTAAATTTCAATTTACTGTCCAATTTTATTTAAACTCTTTTTATTAAACCCACTGTTGTAAAATCACAATTAGGGTAAGAACATTAAAACATTAAAGCAAACAAAACATCCACGCAACCACTTTGTTTAAACACACACAGACACACATGGAAGCTTCCAACATTCATTCCACAGCACATCCTTTTTCATTCAAACTGGGATGTAAATAAAACATTTAAAGAGAATACAGAATGTTGATTAAGACAGTCCCTTTTATTCGTCTTTCTTCCAAACTGTAAACAAAAGTAAATTCAAGAAATCTTATCACTTTAATCTTTAACAGTCTTAACACTTCCCCAGCCCCCCTGAGGCTAAATTGAAGTGCAAAGCACTGCACCCACTGCCTGCAACAAACACTCCACAGGAACAAACAGGCTTCAGCTCCTGTTCTCAATCTAATACAACAACAACCACGTACATTCGACAAGCTTCCAGATCACACAAACACACTGAAATACAGAAACTAAGATCTCTCCTATCCACCTCCAGGTACGCCACTGGTCCACTCTACCAACTCATCGTAATCTTGGGACATAATCACTCCCATTTTTAGGATGAACTGGTGAGCACTAGAGAGTCCATCCTTAAAAGCCTGGATGAACGCTCGATCCCCTCGACCTGGGTTCCCTTGTCCTGAGCACTCTTGATATACCTGAAACAACCGTTCCCCGTATTCAGAAGCTCCTTCCCCTTTTAACTGTTTTGTTGTGGTAATTCTGCTCCAGATAGTGGGAGTACTCCCTAATACCCTCTGAATCTCTGCTTTAAACTGGGTGAAGGGTGTCTATTGGGCATCTATCTCCGATGTTAGGGCGACTGCATGTGTCCACCGTCCCCCATTATAATCCTGTGCTGGAGGAGGGCGGGTCCACCTGCTACCTGCCTCCACTTACCCGCTGGACAGGCTGCCCTGACCAGCTGGTATACGTCTCTCAGGTGTAATTGGTGTCCTACCCAGATTGTGTCTAATTCTTCCCAGAATTTAGTGTTTGTGCTTCTAGGTTGTATTTTACCCAGGGAAGCCATTATCTGCTGTCTCTCACCTGGGGTGAATGGTTTATAAGTTGCTTTTTGTCGCGCATCTGTTCCCCCTCGGGTTACTGGTGCTAAGTTGTGTTCTAGTGCTTCCCACTCCTCTGGGGGAGAGCTTGGTTCCTGCTGTGTGAATTTGTAAGGAGGTAGAGGAACAGTTTCCCCTCTCCATTGCTTTTCTTCTAAAACCTGGTTTTGCTTTTCCAGTTCCCTCACTCGGGATTCTAATTCTCTAATCCTTCTTTATCTTCTCTCCATTTCTTAGTAGAGGTGACTACTTGCTCAATTCAGACCAGCTAACTGATGTGTTAATATTACTCCTATCTTCTTTGTCTTGTTTCTCTTTTTTTTATCTATCCACTCTCTCAGGGAGACGAGAGATGAAATTGCTGGGCCTCTGACGGAAATCTTTGTCGCTTCTTTGGACACGGGTGAGGTCCCTGAGGATTGGAGGATAGCGAATGTGGTCCCATTGTTTAAGAAGGGTAGCAGGGATAACCCAGGAAATTATAGGCCGGTGAGCTTGACGTCCGTGGTAGGGAAGTTGTTGGAGAGGATTCTTGGAGACAGGATGTATGTGCATTTAGAACGGAACAATCTCATTAGTGACAGACAGCATGGTTTTGTAAGAGGGAGGTCGTGCCTTACAAATTTGGTGGAGTTTTTTGAGGAAGTGACAAAAACGGTTGATGAAGGAAGGGCCGTGGATGTCGTCTATATGGATTTCAGTAAGACATTTGACAAAGTCCCTTATGGCAGGTTGGTTAAGAAGGTTAAGGCTCATGGGATACAAGGAGGAGTGGCTAGATGGGTGGAGAACTGGCTTGGCCATAGGAGACAGAGGGTAGTGGTCGAAGGGTCTTTTTCCGGCTGGAGGTCTGTGACCAGTGGTGTTCCGCAGGGCTCTGTACTGGGACCTCTGCTATTTGTGATATATATAAATGATTTGGAAGAAGGTGTAACTGGTGTAATCAGCAAGTTTGCGGATGACACGAAGATGGCTGGACTTGCGGATAGCGATGAACATTGTCGGGCAATACAGCAGGATATAGATAGGCTGGAAAATTGGGCGGAGAGGTGGCAGATGGAGTTTAATCTGGATAAATGCGAAGTGATGCATTTTGGAAGAAATAATGTAGGGAGGAGTTATACAATAAATGGCAGAGTCACCAGGAGTATAGAAACACAGAGGGACCAAGGTGTGCAAGTCCACAAATCCTTGAAGGTGGCAACACAGGTGGAGGAGGTGGTGAAGAAGGCATATGGTATGCTTGCCTTTATAGGACGGGGTATAGAGTATAAAAGCTGGAGTCTGATGATGCAGCTGTATAGAACGCTGGTTAGGCCACATTTGGAGTACTGCGTCCAGTTCTGGTCGCCGCACTACCAGAAGGATGTGGAGGCGTTAGCGAGAGTGCAGAGAAGGTTTACCAGGATGTTGCCTGGTATGGAGGGTCTTAGCTATGAGGAGAGATTGGGTAGACTGGGGTTGTTCTCCTTGGAAAGACGGAGAATGAGGGGAGATCTAATAGAGGTGTACAAGATTATGAAGGGTATAGATAGGGTGAACAGTGGGAAGCTTTTTCCCAGGTCGGAGGTGACGATCACGAGAGGTCATGGGCTCAAGGTGAGAGGGGCGAAGTATAACTCAGATATCAGAGGGACGTTTTTTACACAGAGGGTGGTGGGGGCCTGGAATGCACTGCCAAGTAGGGTGGTGGAGGCAGGCACGCTGACATCGTTTAAGACTTACCTGGATAGTCACATAGCAGCCTGGGAATGGAGGGATACAAACGATTGGTCTAGTTGGACCAAGGAGCGGCACAGGCTTGGAGGGCCGAAGGGCCTGTTTCCTGTGCTGTACTGTTCTTTGTTCTTTGTTCTTTGTTCTGCTGCTTTAAGGTGTGAGAAGTATCCCAGCCATCCTTTTGCATTCTCTTTATTAACTCTTTCCTGTCTGTCATGTAAACTTCAATGAGGGATCCTGCAGGTCCCCTTTTAACTTCATTATCTGCCATTTCGCAGACTTCACTAACCCCGGCCACGATTACTCCCTAGTAAAGTGTGCTCTCTACCGTAGGGACTTCACCACCCCCGGCCACTATTGCTACTCTAGCACCGTGTTTTACTACCATTACAGGGTTTCAAGTTATACTCACGGCTTCCACTATTACCACCTCGGCAATGTGCTTCTCCACCGGAGTCCGGTTTAGGTCAGAGTTGATCAAGCTCCTTTTCCGCCCCGCTTTTCACAACATTGACAGTACAGTTCCCAACTTTTCAAACTTTCATGCAATCAGATGGCAACTCTGCGTTTGTTCGCCACTGCAGAGTGTGATGTTAACCGACCTCTGCCACTTGTGCTTCACAATCCTAAGTGCCCTTGGTGTCTCTTTACCCACTTCAATCTCCTGACCTTCGTGTGGGAGATTTCTCCTCTTAACAGCCGGTCTAAGGCAGGGTTTTGAGACAGGCACTACCTTGTCCTCTTTGTCGGTCAGCACAAGCAACAGTTACTTATCACTATCAGCAGTTAGTACTTATCACTATATCATATACAACAATACTTATTACTACAAATACCCCTTAAATTTAACCTCTTGCAAACTGTATTCTTGACCTTGTCTGACTCTCACAGATTCAGTGATCTCTACCCCGGCTCCGATCGTGGCCAATCGATCTCACCAGTAATAGGATTCTAGCCGACTACGCCAATTGTTGTGGGAAAAATGCCACTTTGTGAGTCAGGCTTGAAGGTTTCAACAATACAATTTTATTTAACGAAGCTTCATGGAGACAAGGCACTAACAAGCAGCAAAACCTTCTCTCAATGAGACAATAGGAGCAGTCCATCTTTATACCCTTTACACAATAGATGGACTGGACATCTAGCCATTATCACATTGTTGTAATCAAGTAGGTGATCGATCGTTAAACATATCAATACACCGTTATAGACAAATACAGACAGATACAGACATAAGCATGTTAACATCGCATTGTTCTATGAATGGATACATTTCCCACATCAGTGACTATCAATGACTTTAGTTTCAGTCTATTCATACAGTAGTTTACAGTAATTGGTTTTCCTACATTTATGTATTCCCGATCCCACCTGTAGTTAATCTCATTATCTATCCCTATTGTCCTTATCTTTAAGCACTGGCTGGCTTCCTGTAAGATTTGATTCCTGCATGTTTAACTTTGGATAGCTGTCTGTCCTTTATGTTTTAATCTCAGGTGGCTGTTTGTACTGAAAGTCAGTGTCTGTTTAATGTCTCTTTCCCAGGTGACTGTTTGTGTGCGAGGCCACCATCTTATGTGTACCCATCTGTATATTTTTCCTCCTTCACCCACCATCTTTTCCTTGCTTCCTATCATTTTCAAATGTTAAATACCCTTCAATGTTCAGATCCTAGTTTTGGTAACCTTGCAACCATGTTTAAAACCCTTTCTATCACCATAGTTACATGAATCATCAGAACACTTATCCCAGCATGGTTCAGGTAAAGACTATTCCAATATTACAGCTTCTACTTTCCCCAAAACCCATTTCTCCCACACCGGTCTTTGAGCCACACATTCATTTCTTTATTTTATTTACCCTTCACCAATTTACTCATAGCTCAGATAGTAATCCAGGGATTCTGCTTTTTAATTTGGTTCCTAGCTGCTCATAATCCTGAAGCAGAATCTCTTTCCTAGTCCTATCCACGTCATTGGCATCAATGTGGTTGACGACAACTGGATCCTCCTCCTCCCATTGCATGTACCTCTTCAGCCTCAAGAAGAAGTCCCAAACCCTGGTACTGGGGAGGCAATACAGCCTGAACTCGATGCTCCCAATTACAGATAAATGTGTCAATCCTCCAGACTATGTTGTCTCTGACTGCCACTACATTCTTATTAACTACCTCCCTCCCCATGTGAATGGCTCCCTGTATCATGGTCAGTTTGTTCATCCACTCTACAGCTCTAAACTTTCATCCTGACAAGCTCTAATACTGCATGTAAACCTCAGTTCATCACTGACAAAGAAACTTAGAACTTCACTATAATTTACTAATAAAATTATTGGCAAACCAAACTAGATTTTAGAAAATGATTAACTCTCAAATTAAATCTTAAAATTCTGTTACTTGCCAAAGTGCCCTCAGGGATCTCTGCCAGATCATCATGTGTGTCTCGTTGGACATCCAGCATTTGCCACCTAATGGACAACTCCAGAGGCTTGTCGTCTGCCTTGGGCTAAGCACTGTCCTGGTCTTCAACAATCCTCCGACTGCCAGCTTCCTGGGGCCTCTCTACCTCCACCACTTCCTTAAGCAAGTGTGATATGCTTCCCCCAGTGTGCTCTATCATCTGCTCTGAAAGGCTTATGCCCACCATTGTCCCTGTCTCTGCATTGGTGCATGGTACAGAGTGTATGTGATGCAGACATTCTTTTGATGTCAACAGAGGGTCCTCAGGGTCATTCTGCCATCTAGAGGATGTTCCATTTTGAGGGAGGTGCAGCATATGTATCTCTTGAGCAGTATTAAGAACTTAAGTGCATGCATACTGGCAGCTTCTCAGAATGGGCATCTAGCTGAGCAAGGACTTCTGAATGAATGAGCAACAGGGATTAGTAAATTTCACAAGTCAGTCTTACAACCAATCAGTATTACATCTCTCATACTTTTCCCCAATCTCTTCCCTGTAAACTGGCCTCTTACTCTCCTCCAAGATCCTTGTCTCTCCACCACCACTGAACCTGGCTCCACATTTGCACACCATTTCAAGGACCTGCTCCTTCACCTGAATTAATATTAACAGGTTGGTGACAGCACCAACCATTTGTCCTCGCTCTTGTGCATTGTGACGCCTTTTCTCCTGTAATGACATGAATGCTTTCGTGAGTCCCCCCTCTAGATGCCAGAATAGGAAGACGCTAATCTTCCAGGTGCCCATCACATTGCGGTACATCACCCGTACATCCATGCTAGCCATTGGTTTAATCACAGGCAGTCTTTAAGGGCACAGGAAGAGGTGCCAATTTAAGCTCAAGATTTCATACCCATGTGCCCCAACAAGTGTTGTCACATACAAACACATCTCTTTAGGGTTACGTCTGGAATCAGTACTCACCCTGGCAGAACACAGGTCATTGAGCCTCTTCCTGTACTGTATCCAGGTCTTTCGGAATACATTATGTCCGCTGACCAGAGCTGCCAACTCTGTCCAGGCCTTCATTGTTAAGTGTGGTAACGTTCTCTTGTCGTCTCCTGTCGTACACTGACTGCCTCCAGCAAAATCTGCAGGAATTCATCAGGAAAGTGGGGGAGGCCTACTGTTTGTGGCCATTCCTACCCTCCCTCACAGCACAGCATCTCTAAAATGTTGTATGGCCCTTGGAAAATCACAGCAGCTCCCTGAGGTAGTTCCAGAACAATTGACAGCCCTCAGGGAGCTTCTCCTAAGCTTCCTGCTCACTCCCTCATTCATCCCAGTACCCTCTCTCTGCCACCTCCCCAACCCCCCGCCCCCCCCCCCCCCGCCCCCCACCGCCCCACCCCCCCCGCACCCCACCCGCTGCAGCACAGGCATCAGTGTGTATTTCATGCTGTCTGGCAGTTATTTGGTCAGGCAGTGTGAAATCACTGTCGGAAAACCAATTGTGGGCAGGAGAGGAATTCACATCCCTTTCCGACAAGCCTAAAATTCAGGCCTTGGTACATTTGGAATGCAGAAGGAATGAGAGAGGTATGTTCAGAAGAGCACTGACCTTGGTTACATCATTCAAATACAAAGAGGCAATAAAGGCTATGTGAAATTCAATAATTCTGAAATAAGTTACATTTTAAAATTTATTAAGCCACCTCGTAATGATTGCAATGAAAAACAATTTTGTTATGCTGTGATGAGGAAGATCCTTCAGGCCAATTGCATTATTTTGAAGATATGTTTTTAACATTCCCTTCAACTTTTTTGTTAGGACTTGCCAACATTCTTATGAGGCATAATAATTGCTGTAGAGAAGAATGATGCTCATACAAAGAATGTTGGCATGCCATGTGCCTGCTTTACATTCTTGCCAAGAAGGTTTCAGATCTAGTTGTCAGGAGATATAATGCACAGACTGACTAATTGTCTTTTTCTTCCTCTTCAAAGTGACAAGGTTTACAGCTTCATAGTATTAGGAATGCATTTACAGTATGCATATCAACACTATATTTTAGATAAAGAAGTATTGGGTTTAATAGCAAAAATAAAATCTTTTTCTCAAATGTTCATCGCATGACAGGGGGAGATGGTAGTGTAGTGGTAATATCACTGGACTAGTAATCCAGAAGCTCCAGGCTAATTCTCTGGGGCCAAATCCCACCATAGCAGCTGATGAAATTTGAATTCAATTAATAAATCTGGAATATAAAGCTAGTCTCAGTAATGGTGACCAGGACAACTATCATTGATTGTTGCAAAAACCTATCCAGTTCACTGATGCCCTTTAGGGAAGGAAATCTGTCATCGTTGCCTGGCATGGCCTACACATGGCTCTAGACCCACAGTAATGTGGTTGGCACTTAACTGCCCTCATTTAAAGGGCAATTATGGATGGGCAACTAATGCTGGCCTTGCCAGTGATGCCCACCAAAGAATTAAAAAAAAGTTTGCTTTGCTGTTAAGGCTAGTATGTAATTTTACTTGAGAAGGTGGTGGTGAACAACCTTTTGAAAATGAGGTGCAGGTACACCCACAGTGCTGTTAGGAAGAGAGTTCCAGGGTTTTGAAGGGATGGCAATATAATCAAGATGATGTATGTATCGGAAGGGTACTTGTAGGTGGCAGGGTTCCCATCTGTCTGCTGCCCTCGTCTTTCTAGAGATTATGGTTTTTGGAGATGTTGTCTAAAGAACTTTGATGAGATGCTGCATTACATTTTGTAAATGGCATATGTGCATTGTTAGTGGAGGGAGTGAATATTTGATGTAGTGGATATGGTGCCAATCAAATGGGCTGCTTTGTTCTGGATGATATAGAGTTGCTTGCGTGTTGTTTGAACTTCACTCACCTAGACAAGTGAATAATATCTCATCAATTTCCTGACTTGGACCTTGCGAATGGTGGACAGGCTTCGAGGAGCCAGAAGGTGAGTTATTTGCTGCTGAATTCCCAGCCTCTGACCTGCAGTTGTACACACAATATTTATGTGGATAGTCCAGATAATCTGGCCAATGGTAACCACCAGAATGTTGATTATGGGTAATTCAGTGATGGTAATGTGGTTAAGTGTCAAGGAAACATGGTTAGATTCTCTCTTGTTAAAGATAGTCATTGCCTGGCACAAGTGTATTCTTGCCACTTATCAGCCCAAGCCTGAATGTTAACCAGGTCTTTTTGCACGTGGGCATGGAACTGTTTCAGTATCTGAAGAGTTACAAATGGAAATAAACATTGTGCAATCATCAGCAAACATCCTTATTATGGAGGGAAAGCTAGTCTCAGATAAAGCTGCATCGATAAAACATGATAATTGAACAGAGAATGCTTGCATATGCCATCTGGTACCTCAACAGTCCTCATATACATGGTGTCTAAAATGAGTGGGATATTCTGCATCTACATACCAGCAGTACATTTTGGCAACTGCACCTTTGAACAGCAGCAAGATTTGGCAACTGACTGCCGAGCTTGGCTTGTGGAGCTGGACCAGAGCTGTTGCATGACCAGCTCACTTGCTCGGGCCTGAGACCTGTCCTGAGGAACTACTGCAGTGATACCCTGGGCTGAGATGATTGACCTCCAACAACCACAGCCATCTTGCTTTGTGCCAGGTATGACTCCTACCAGTGGAGGGTTAACGTAATTCCCACTGACTTCAATTTTGTCAGGGCTGCTTGATGGCACACTCGGTCAAATGCTGCCTTGATGCCAGGGAAGTTGGAACAAAGAACAAAGAACAAGGAAAATTGCAGCACAGGAACAGGCTCTTTGGTCCTCCATGCTGCCCATCTGAACTAAAACCCTCTACCCTTCCGGGGACCATATCTCTTTATTCCCATCCTATTCATGTATTTGACTAGACGCCCCTTAAAAGTCACTATCATATCTGTTTCCACTGCCTCCCCCGGCAGCGGGTTCCAGACACCCACCACCCTCTGTATAAAAAATTTGCCTCGTACATCTCCTTTAAACCTTGTCCCTCGCACCTTAACCTCTGCTGTCTCATAATTGACTCTTCCACCCTGGGAAATAGCTTCTGACTATCCACTCTGTCCATGCCCCTCATAATTTTGTAGACTTCTATCAGCTCATCCCTCGACCTCCGTCTTTCCAGTGAGAACAAACCAAGTTTCTCCAACCTCTCCTCATAGCTAATGCCCTCCATACCAGACATCATCCTGGTAAGTCTTTTCTGTACCCTCTCCAAAGCCTCCACATCTTTCTGGTAGTGCAGTGACCAGAATTGAACACTATATTCCAAGTGCGGCCTAACAAAGGTTCTATGAAGCTGCAACATGATTTGTCCATTTTTAAACTCAATGGTCCGGCCAATGAAGCAAACATGCCGTATGCCTTCTTGACTACCTTCTCCACCTACGTTGCCACTTTCAGTGACCTGTGTACCTGTACACCCAGATCCCTCTGCCTATCAATACTCTTAAGGGTTCTGCCATTTACTGTATATTTCCCATCTGTATTAGACTTTCCAAAATGCATTACCTCACATTTGTCTGGATTAAACTCCATCTGCCACCTCTCCGCCCAAGTCTCCAATCGATCTATATCCTGCTGTATCCTCCGACGGTCCTCATCGCTATCTGCAATTCCACCAACCTTTGTGTCGTCCGCAAATTTACTAATCAAACCAGTTACATTTTCTTCCAAATCATTTATACATATTACAATCAGCACTGATCCCTGACGAATGCCACTACTCACAACCCTTCATTCAGAAATGCACCCTTTCATTGCTACCCTCTGTCTTCTTTGACCGAGCCAGTTCTGTATCCACCTTGCCAGCTCACCTCTGATCCCATGTGACTTCACCTTCTGCACCAGTCTGCCATGAGGGACCTTGTCAAAGGCCTTACTGAACTCCATGCAGACAACATCCACTGCCCTACCCTCATCAATCATCTTTGTCGCTTTCTCGAAAAACTCGATCAAGTTAGTGAGACACAACCTCCCCTTCACAAAATCATGTTATCTCTCGCTAATACGTCCTCTTATTTTCAAGTCAGAGTAAATCGTCTCCAATAATTTCCCTACCACTGACATAAGGCTCACCAACCTGCAGTTACCTGGATTATTCTTGCTACCCTTCTGAAACAAAGGAACAACATTGGCTATTCTCCAATCATCTGGGACCTCCCCTGTAACCAGTGAGGATACATTTATTAATACCTTAGCTCTGTAATTAAACTTCTTTGTCCATGTTTGGACCAAGCCTGTAATGAAGTCGGGTCAAATTATGCTGTCTTAGTGGTATTTTATTAATCCAATAATAACTTCATGTTTAGTGTAGCAACAGATGATAGGTGATTGATCATTTCTGAGCTTGCTTGCACATGTTCTTGTCAATTTCTGAACATCCTTCTCATTATTGCATAATGTTTCATCCAATATTTCTTTCAGAAAAATAATTACTGCAATTCACCCTACTGCAAAATCTGCCAAGGTAACCATGGGTGGAGTTAGAGTTAGATGAGAGATTGGAGTTGCATGTGATAAAGGAACACTTGTATTTATGGATGACTTTAATCTGCATATAGACTGGGCAAATCAAATTAGTCATAATACCATAGAAGATGAATTCCTGGAACGTATATGGGATGGTTTTCAGGACCAATACATTGAGGAATTAACTAGAGAACAGGCCATCCTCGGCTGGGTATTGTACAATGAGAAAGGAATCATTGGCAATCTAGTGGTGTGAGAACTTTTGGTGACGAGCGACCATAATATGATAGAATTTTTCATCAAGATGGAATGTGACTCTTCCACCCTGGGAAATAGCTTCTGACTATCCACTCTGTCCATGCCCCTCATAATTTTGTAGACTTCTTTCAGCTCATCCCTCGAACTCTGAGACTAGGGTCCTGATTCTTAATAAAGGAAGTACGAGTTGGCTATGATAGATTAAAGGGATGATGGTGGATAGGCAATGACAAACATTCAAAGAGCACATGGGTGAATTGCAACAATTGTTCATTCCAGTCTGGCACAAAAATAAAACTGGAAAGGTGGCCAAACCATGGCTTACAAGGGAAATTACAGATAGTATTAGATCTAAAGATCAATACAAATCGGCCAGAAAAATCAACAGACTTGAAGATTGGGAGAAATTTAGAATTCAGCAAAGGAGGACAAAGGGATTGATTAACAATGGTAAAATAGGGTATAAGAGTAAATTTGTGGAGAACATAAAACTGACTGCAAAGGTTTCTGTAGGTATGTGAAGAAAAAAGATTGGTGAAGACAAATGTAGGTCCCTTACAGTCAGAAACAGGGGAATTTATAATGGGGAATAAACAAGTGGCTGATCAACTAAATACATAATTTGGTTATGTCTTCACAAAGGGGGATACAAATAATGTACCAGAAATCTTGGGAAACACAGGGTTTAGTCAGAGGGAGGAACTGAAGGAAATCAATATTAGGAGGGAAATGGTCTTGGGGAAATTGATGGAATTGAAAGCCAATAAATCCCAGATTACTTCAGGAAGTGGCCCTTGAAATAATGGATGCATTGGTGGTCATCCTCCAAAATGCTATTGATTCTGGAAGATTTCCAATGGATTGGAGGGGAGCAAATATAACCCCATTATGTAAAAAGGGAAAAGACAGGAAATGATAGACTAATGAGTCTGACGTTGATAGTCGAAAACTTCTAAAGTCCATTAACAAGGAGTCTTTGGCAGTGCACTTGGAGAGCAGTGACAGGATTGGACAGATTGAGTACGGCCCCACGATGATGGCATTGCTGCAACGGCCTCAGTACTCAATGCCGTCAACTGCCAGTTTCCAGATGCAATTTTACAACTCATCCGCTTCATCCTGGACCACAATATCTTCACCTTCAACAACCAGTTCTTCATCCAGACACACGGAACAGCCATGGGGACAAAATTCGCACCTCAATATGCCAACATCTTCATGCACAGGTTCGAACAAGACTTCTTCACCGCACAGGACCTTCAACCGATGCTATACACTAGATACATCGATGACATTTTCTTCCTTTGGAGTCATGGTGAGCAATCACTGAAACAACTATATGATGACATCAACAAGTTCCATCCCACCATCAGACTCACTATGGACTACTCTCCGGAATTGGTTGCATTCTTGGACACACGCATCTCCATTAAGGATGGTCACCTCAGCACCTCACTGTACCGCAAGCCCACGGATAACCTCATGATGCTCCACTTCTCCAGCTTCCACCCTAAACACGTAAAAGAAGCCATCCCCTACGGACAAGCCCTCCGAATACACAGGATCTACTCGGATGAGGAGGATCGCAACAGACACCTCCAGACGCTGAAAGATGCCCTAATAAGAACAGGATATGGCGCTCGACTCATCGATCAACAGTTCCGACGCGCCACAGCGAAAAACCGCACCGACCTCCTCAGAAGACAAACACAGGACACGGTGGACAGAGTACCCTTCGTCGTCCAGTACTTCCCCGGAGCGCAGAAGCTACGGCATCTCCTCCGGAGCCTTCAACATGTCATTGATGAAGACGAACATCTCGCCAAGGCCATCCCCACACCCCCACTTCTTGCCTTCAAACAACCACGCAACCTCAAACAGACCATTGTCTGCAGCAAACTACCCAGCCTTCAGGAGAACAGTGACCACGACACCACACAACCCTGCCACAGCAACCTCTGCAAGACATGCCGGATCATCGACACGGATGCCATCATCTCACGTGAGAACACCATCTACCAGGTACATGGTACCTACTCTTGCAACTCGGCCAACGTTGTCTACCTGATACGCTGCAGGAAATGATGTCCCGAGGCATGGTACATTGGGGAAACCATGCAGACGCTACGACAACGGATGAATGAACACTGCTCGACAATCACCAGGCAAGACTGCTCTCTTCCTGTGGGGGAGCACTTCAGCAGTCACGGGCATTCAGCCTTGGATCTTCAGGTAAGCATTCTCCAAGGCGGCCTTCACGACACACGACAGCGCAGAGTCGCTGAGCAGAAACTGATAGCCAAGTTCCGCACACATGAGGACAGCCTAAACCGGGATGTTGGATTTATGTCACATTATCAGTAACCCCCACAGCTTTCCCCCTGATCTTGCAGAATCTCACTCGCTGTTCTGTCTGGAGACAATACACATCTCTTTAACCTGTGTTGAATGCTCCCTTCACCCACATTGTCTGTACCTTTAAGACCTGGCTGGCTGGAGAGTTTCACATTCTAATTAGTATTCTGTAACTTGATTTCTGTATCTGTGCACTGTTTGAGAGCAGATATCCACTCCATCTGACAAAGGAGCAGTGCTCCGAAAGCTTATGGTATTTGCTACCAAATAAACCTGTTGGACTTTAACCTGGTGTTGTGAGACTTCTTACTGTGCTTACCCCAGTCCAACGCCGGCATCTCCACATCATGACCACCATCTGAGCCAGTATCCAGGGCGCAGTCACCAGCAAAGAGGAAGTCTCTCAGAACAGTCTCCTTCACTTTGGTAATAGCTTGAAGTCTCCTCAGGTTGAAGAGCTTCCCATCCACTCTGTACTTAAGGCTGATTCCAGCAACACTGTCCTGGAAGGCATCATTCAGCATGGCAGTAAACGTCATGCTGAACAGTGTGGGTGCGAGCACTCAGCCCTGTTTGACACCATTGGTGACTGGGAATGTCTCAGAGGATTCTCCGCCATCCAGTACTCTGGCCATCATGCCATCATGGAACTAGCGTACCATCTGAATGAATTTGGGGGGCAGCCAAGCTTTGACATGATCCTCCACAGGCCTTGTCGGCTGACAGTGTCGAAGACTTTTGCGAGGTCAACAAAGATTGTGTAGAGCTCGCGATTCTGCTCCTGACACTTCTCCTGAAGTTGGCGCGTGGCTAAAATAATGTCAATAGTCCGCGACCTTTGCGGAAGCCACACTGTGACTCTGGAAGCAGGCCCAGCTCCAGATGAGTGACTAGATGATTTAGCAGGACTCTTGTGAGGGTTTTTCCTGCAATGGAGAGCAGCGAGATTCCTCGATGGTTGTCGCATACTTGCCAATTGCCCTTCCTCTTGTAGAGATGTACGATGGAAGCATCTTTAAGTTCCTGAGGAATGGATCCTTGCTTCCAAAAGGACTGGAACAACTCGGTGAGCTTCTCGATAAGTACAGGACCAGCAGCTTTGTAGATCTCTGTGGGTATGGCGTCTGCCCCTGGGGCTTTGCCACTAGATAGCTGGCTAACAGCTTTTGTGACTTCGGCTACTACCGGTGGGTCATCCATGGCACTGTTGATATCAACCTGGGGAATCCTGTCTATCGCCTCATCGTTAATAGATGACGGTCCGTTGAGGACGGCTACTCTAAGATATATTATGAAGTTAAATAGACCCCAGCTATTTGCTATTTTGGCATTAATGTGAAGTTATGATGTTTCATTCTAGGCACAATTCTACTGACAAATTGAAAAGCTTTTATCAACACAAACTGTATTTAACAACACAGTATAATTTTAACAAATGAATTAGCTTAACATTTAACATTTGAACGATGCTTAAATGTAACAAGATATAATTCTTGACTGCTAATCTATCCCTATGAATTCCAATTCAAGAATCATTCCTCTTGCAGACTTGAAATCCCTTTTCAAAAAACTGGCAAACACAGGTGTACATTCTTGTGATTAGATCACCAGCCCTAGAGTTCTCAGAGAACTTCTGGAGAGAAAGACAGAGAGATATGTCTTGCTTCTTCCAGAACCAGGCAGAAACTGACTGTTGTAAAACACTATCTCTCCGACAAGCTTAACTCCACCCATTAACACAGGACTCTGTCAATTAACCTAATCAAAGCACTACCCTGAAACACCAAGGGAAATCTAAGGAAACACAAATGCATTAACTCTATTTAGACATACATATCATTAGCTAAAATCAGTCATTACCCTGAATTCTCAACATTTGAGCTGCCTACTGCCCAGACAAATTGGCACCTTGTAAAACAGAGCTGACTTTTAAACATACAAATTAAACCCTTAACATACCCCTTAAACATACCCCTTAAACATACCGCTTAAAAGAAACATGTTAAAAATACATTTCTAAAAGGCACTGTATCATCTCACCACATAAGAGATTAGCATGTAAAACTAAAATGCATGGGATTGGGGGTAATGTATTGAGATGAATAGAAAACTGGTTGGCAGACAGGTAACAAAGCGTAGGAATAAACAGGTCTTTTTCCAAATGACAGGCACTGACTAGTGGGGCACCACAGGGATCAGTGCTGGGACCTTAGCTATTCACTATATATATTAATGATTTAGACGAGGGAACTAAATATAAGATCTCCAAATTTTCATATGACACAAAGCAGGGTGGAAGGGTGAGCTGTGAGTAGGATGTAGAGATACTTCAGTGTGATTTGAACAAATTGAGTGAGTGGGCAAATGCATGGCAGATGCAGTATAATGTGGATAAATGTGAGGTTATCCACTTTGATAGCAAAAACAGAAAGACAGATTATTATCTGAATGGTTATAAATTGAGAGATGGGAATGTGTAATGAGACCTGGGTGTCCTCATACACCAATCACTGAAGGTAAGCGTGCAGGTGCAGCAGACAGTGAAGAAGGCAAATGGCATGTTGGCCGTCATAGTGAGAGGACTTGAGTACAGGAGCAGGGATACCTTGCTGCAATTATACACGGCCTTGGTGAGGCCTGGAATATTGTGTGCAGTTTTGGTCTCATTATCTGAGGAAGGAGATTCTTGCTCTAGCGGGAGTGCAGCAAAGGTTTACTAGACTGATTTCTGGATGTTGAGACTTACGTATGAGGACATCTTGAATCGGTTAGGATTATATTCACTGGAGTTTAGAAGAATGAGGGGTGTATTCTCATAGAAACCTATAAAATCTTAACAGGTCTAGACAAGGTGGATGTAAGAAGGATTTTCCTGATGGGGTGGGGGGAGGGGAGAGGGGTGGGTGTCCAGAACCAGGGCTCACAGTCTGAGGATATGGGGTAGACCATTTAGGACAGAGATGAGGAGAAATCTTTTTACCCAGAGAGTGGTAAGCCTGTGGAATTTGATACCAAAGAAATCAGTTGAGGCTAATACATTGTATGTTTTCAAGAAGGAGTTGGATATAGCTCTTGGAGTGAAAGGGATCAAAGGATATGGGGGAAAGACGGGATCCGTCTATTGAGTTAGATGCTGAGCAATGATCATATTGAATGGCAGAGGAGGCTGCCATTCAGCAAGGGCTGAATGGTCTACTCCTATTTTCTACGTTTCTAAATTTCTATCTTGTGGAGGCAGTGGAGTGCCAGGTTAGCTGGCCTCTTTTCAGGAAGACCCACTGTGACGATACT
Source organism: Mustelus asterias (assembly GCF_964213995.1). Lineage (NCBI taxonomy): Eukaryota > Metazoa > Chordata > Chondrichthyes > Carcharhiniformes > Triakidae > Mustelus > Mustelus asterias. Next base: position 41,669,881 of record NC_135801.1, read on the forward strand.
GTGCCTTTCAGAAATGCATTTTCGTCATGTTTCTGTGCTGAATGTGTTTACTAGTCCCTTCCATTTTACTGGAACCATTTTATCTGGATCCTGTATTGTTATTGCAGCAACATCATTGATTTCAATTGCTCCAATGTTTATTTAATCTGAACGAATGCAGGTTCTCTTGTTTTGTCTTTTCCCCTGGGTTATTGTTCAAAGATGTGCGGGTTAGGTGGATTGGCCATGCTAAGTTGCCCCTTAGTGTCAGGGGGACTAGCTAGGGTAAATGCATGGGGTTGTGGGGATACGTGCTGGGAGGGATTGTGGTCGGTGCAGACTTGATGGGCCGAATGGCCTCCTTCCGTACTTGTAGGGATTCTATGATTCCATGATTCTATATTGCAGAGTAGTTCTTGATTAGGTTGATTGACAGGTAAGATCATTTGATTGGGTAGATCTAAGCTTTCACAGAGAGAAATTGCTTTCTCTATGTCTCTTGCCCTGTTTGAAGTGGAAACTGGAATCTGCCAAGAAATTATCATTTGTCTCCGAGATTCTAATGTTTGGGATTGGAGCTTTCTCTGGAAGTTGCTGCATGAGAATTAGAAGTGATGTGGAGACATCACTTTAACATCTCTTTAACCTGTGCTTAATGCTCCCTCCACTCACATTGTCTGTATCTTTAAGATCTGCTTGGCTGTAGGGATTCGCATTCTAATCAGTATTCTCTAACTTGATTTTGTGAGTCTGTGCCCTGTTTGAGAGCAGATTTCCACTCCATCTGACGAAGGAGCAGCGCTCCGAAAGCTAATGGTATTTGCTACCAAATAAACCTGTTGGACTTTAACCTGGTGTTGTTAAAACTCTTACTGTGAGAAGTAGAAGGCAGCTCTCTGTCTGGATCACACTCCCAAAGTGTCAAAAGGCTGGAAATCTAGTACCTACATAAGCATCTTTGGTTTCTATGCTAACTGGTTTTAAAGAAGTGATTCATGTCTATGGAGTATGCTGCTAAATTGGAACAATAGAGATAGCTAGCTGTTAAGAATTATATTTTGTCATGTTTAAGTACTTTAATTTGTTAAAGTAATGCTAATTCTTTTGTTATATTCTAACTGTTTTCTTAAATGAAGTTTGTTTCCTAGTGGGTCACTTGACTCAAACCTGGAGTGAACCACCTTACACTCACCCTAATGCCAAAATCTGGGCCAGAAATCGGCGTGGACCTGATTATCATATGGAAATGTCATTGAAATTAACATTTCCATATGATTAGCAGGCCTGGGTCGGTATTCTCTGGTCTGTTTGCATCCCCCACCCCCACCCCCCTCCGGGAGTGGTTCTCATCAGTGGGGTTTACAACTGCTCCCCACTAATGGGGAACAGGCGCCCTCACCTCGGTGGTGGGGACAAAGGCCATTAAGGCTCCTCCCGGGAGGTCAGGGGCTAGGGGGGCTCCTTGGGCAGTGCCAGCCTGGTAGTGCCAGCCTGGCACTCTGGCACTGCTGAAGGGCAAACTGGCACTTCCCACTGGATACTTTGGCACTGCCTACTGGACACAGGGCAGTGCCAAGGTGGCGGAGCTGGAGTGGATGGGGCATACTGCGGGTGTGGCCTATTGGGGCAATTGGTGGGGGGGCCTACTGCCACTCTGCAGTAGGGAAGAGGCAATCGGGGCTGGCTATTAGGGTGGTCACGCCTGGTCATCGTGGTGGGAGGGGTTGGGGCCGATCGGGGCTGGCTGCTGAGGGGAGAGGTTGGGTCCAGCGGGCCAGCGATTGGGGGAGGGGTCAGGAAGGCCAGCGATGGGGGTTGTCAGGAGGCCAGCAATCGGGAGGCTGATGATGGGGGGAGAGGCCAGTGCGCATGCGCCGATCTCTGCACTGATAGATTGACACATGCGCAATAGCCCACTCAGCACTATGGTGCCGGCCTCTCAGGTGAGAATAGGCCCTGCCCCCTGTTTTTCAGAGTGAATCACGCTGAGGCACTCAGCATTGCTCGGTGTGTCGGAGATTCATTCAAGTAAATGTGCCCAAAAGATGGGCGAGAAATACTCCCATTTTCTCTTCTGGGCACTTAATTTTGCTGTGGGAGAATACTAGCCCCAATGTTCAGGATGGTAGCCGGTGATTAGTGGTGTGCCTCAGGGGTCGGTGCTGGGACCACAACTTTTCACAATATACATTAACGATTTGGACGAAGGAACTGAAGGCACTGTTGCGAAGTTTGTAAATGATACAAAGATATGTAGAGGGACAGGTAGTATTGAGGAAGCAGGAGGGCTGCAGAAGGACTGGGACAGGTTAGGAGAGTGGGCAAAGAAGTGGTAGATGGAATACAATGTGGAAAAGTGTGAGGTTATGCACTTTGGAAGGAGGAATGGAGGCATAGACTATTTTCTAAATGGGAAAATGCTTAGGAAATCAGAAACACAAAGGGACTTCGGAGTCTTTGTTCAAGATTCTCTTAAGGTTAATGTGCAGGTTCAGTCGGCAGTTAGGAAGGCAAATGCAATGTTAGCATTTATGTCGAGAGGGCTGGAATACAAAAGCAGGGATGTATTTCTGAGGCTGTATAAGGCTCTGGTCAGACCCCATTTGGAATATTATGAGCAGTTTTGGGCTCCATATCTAAGGAAGAATGTGCTGGCCTTGGAAAGGGTCCAGAGGAGGTTCACAAGAATGATCCCTGGAATGAAGAACTTGTCTTATGAGGAACGGCTGAGGACTCTGGGTCTGTACTCATTGGAGTTTAAAAGGATGAGGGGGGATCTTATTGAAACTTACGGGATACTACGAGGCCTGGATAGAATGGATGTGGAGAGGATGTTTCCACTGGTAGGAAAGACTAGAACCAGAGAGCACAACCTCAGACTAAAGGGACGATCCTTTAAAATGAAGAGGAATTTCTTCAGCTAGAACAAAGAACAAAGAACAGTACAGCACAGGAAACAGGCCCTTCGGCCCTGCAAGCCTGTGACGCTCCTTGGTCCAACTAGACCAATCGTTTGTATCCCTCCATTCCCAGGCTGCTCATGTGACTATCCAAGTAAGTCTTAAACGATGACAGCGTGTCTGCCTCCACCACCCTACTTGGCAGCGCATTCCAGGCCCCCACCACCCTCTGTGTAAAAAACATCCCTCTAATAGCTGAGTTATACTTCGCCCCTCTCACCTTGAGCCCATGACCCCGTGTGATCGTCATTTCTGATCTGGGAAAAAGCTTCCCACCGTTCACCCTATCTATCTCCTTCATAATCTTGTACACCTCTATTAGATCTCCCCTCATTCCCCGTCTTTCCAGGGAGAACAACCCCAGTTTACCCAATCTCTCCTCATAGCTAAGACCCTCCATACCAGGCAACGTCCTGGTAAACCTTCTCTGCATTCTCTCTAAGTCCTCCACGTCCTTTTGGTAGTGCGGCGACCAGAACTGGACGCAGTACTCCAAATGTGGCCTAACCAGCGTTCTATACAGCTGCATCATCAGACTTCAGCTTTTATACTCTATACCCCATCCTATAAAGGCAAGCATACCATATGCCTTCTTCACCACCTTCTCCACCTGTGTTGCCACCTTCAAGGATTTGTGGACTTGCACACCTAGGTCCCTCTGTGTTTCTATGCTCTTGATGGCTCTGCCATTTATTGTATAACTCCTCCCTACATTATTTCTTCCAAAATGCATCACTTCGCATTTATCTGGATTAAATTCCATCTGCCACCTCTCCACCCAATTTTCCAGCCTATCTATATCCTGCTGTATTGCCCGACAATGCTCTTCGCTATCCGCAAGTCCAGCCATCTTTGTGTCATCCGCAAACTTGCGCGGTGGCAGTAAAGAAGGGTCCCAGGCACAGGTAAAGGATGGAAGGAACGTGGTTGTGGAAAGGAATTGCTGGCGAGGGTGGAAGGGGTCCGCAGCAAGGGTAGGGGGGTGGCTCTCAGTGAGCTCCTCTTCCTGATGCTGGCTCCATGATCAGGCATTGAGTGCCTTTGAAGAGAGACCCCTCCTCCTGGCAATGCAAACTCACCAGAGTGGGCATTAATTGTCCCACTTAAGTGCTGCAATTGATGGTGGGGTGAGAAGATTGCCCACAAGCTTGTCTGCCACAGACTTAGCAGGATGGAACCAGGAAAGTGGCGGGGTCTCTATTCCCCCACCCTCCTGTCCAATTAAATGACCCAGCCACTAACAAACTTACAACTGGGAGGGCAAAAGATGTTTCAGTCAGTCAGAAGTTATTTTCTGGCTATTTCCTTGGTGACTCAGTTTTAGTGGAATGTTATAAGACACCCACCAGTTCCTGTAATTCTTTTAATCCATGTCATAAATGAATGAACAGGAACTCAGCCATTAGTATAAATATTGTGACAAGAACTTTCCATTTTAAGCAATGAAGATGTGTCAGTTGTCAGATTGTCCAAGCTTCACATTCTCTTCACATTCAGCTTCACATTCTCTTCATGTCAGACAATCCTTGTTGCTTTCAAAATATATTCTCAAAAGAAGAAAGAAAGAACTTGTATTTAATTAGTACCTTTTACAACATTAGGAAACCACAAAATGTTTTACAGTCAATGAAGCAGCGTTAAATTGCATACACTGTTGCAAAATGGATAAATATGGTTCTGAGTAGAATTAGGGGAGACAAGGGCTGTCCTTGGACACAGCTCCACTCCTCCTGCAATTATTTCCCCTCCCTCACCCTCCTTGTCCCTGCCTTCATCCTTCATTCTCCCAACCACTGTCCTAACCTTTTCCAGTGTTCCCTCTGTCTCTGATCACTATCCCCACCTTCTCTAGAACATTGTCTCGCTTTCTCTCCTGGCTGCTGTCTTCATCTCCCAAATGCTTCTTCCCATTACCCTTCTCCATCCTAACTGCATTGGTCCCTCCTCTTCCTATTGCCCCAACATAAGCACCTGTTTCCTTCCACTAGACAAATCCTCATTCATGGTCAATTCCACCCATTCAAAAGCCTACCCGCAGGTCACAATGCAAGTGATATTTGGCAATGAGATGCCTGAGGATGGCCAGCAGGCCCAGCTCAATGTAGTACTTTGAAGGCACGAATAGAACAGGAAATATAGTTGGCAAAGTCAAACTTATGAAGGGATAACGCTTGCTGATGCAATGACACCCAGGTGAAAGGCTATTGGGGCGGGGTGGGGGGGGGGGGGGGGGGGGGGGAGGCATGGTGGGAGTGTGGTGGTAGCCAGGAATGTGGGGTTGAGGTTGCAATTGGATTGATCATGGTCTTATTGCATGGCAGACCAGGCTCAAGGGGCCGAATGGCATACTCCTAATGCATATGTTCCAACATGCCCATTATATTCCAATATAGGCAGAATCACAGTATAAAAAATGACAAAACCGAACTGGAAACAGTTCTGTTTGTTATTTGTACATAACGTGGGCTCTGTTCTATTTTCTGTGGAGCTGGGAAACTATCCAACAGGCTGGATCCATTGGGGCCTATCATCCTTTGTCTGAATCCACAGGGTCTATCTTCCCCTGTAGCTTAATTATTTTTCCACGAATTACCAATTCCCATGATGCAGGTTGTTTTAATCTCACACCGAATGAATTTATTTGTTTTTTTTAGCATTCCGATAACAGCACAGATTTTCTAAAAAACTAATACCATTACAGGAGACTGTCGTTATGTAGCTGCTGCTCTGTGATACCATCACGCAACAACTGCAGAATCCAATGAGGTGCCAGACTGGCTAGTGCACGGTTTGTGAGACAGTTCAAACAAAGTGCTGGTGCATGTCCACCATTGTTTTATGATATGACAGTAATTGAGTATGGTAGCATAATGGTTATATTGCTGGACTAACAATCCCAGAGTTTTGTAACTAACCCTGGCAATGTAAGCTCAACTCTCAACATGGCAGTTTGCAAACTCATGTTCAATTTAAAGCAATCTGGAAATAATTGTTCTTTAGGGAAGGAAATGGCTGTGATTACCTTTATCTGGCCTGGCCCATATGTGACTTGAGTCCCATGCCAACGTGTTTGACTTTTAACCGTTTTTTGAAGCGAAATAGCAAACCGCTCAGTTGCGGCTAAAACTAAAGATTCACAAGATCTCCCATCATCGTCTGTTCAGTGCAGCCATGCAGAGGCAATAGATGCCAGCTGTGCTAGCAATACTCACAGCTCAAAAATGAATAAAATATACAATACTTCAACAAACTTGTCAGTACTTTTGTGGGGTTTCTCCTGATCAGCCACCCGTTAGGAATCCTAGAGAACGGCTGGAAGATCAGGAGAACCTCCTGTGGACATTCTATCCCATAACCAATTAACAAAAATAACTGGCATAAGAAGGGGGCAATATTCAGCACAGAATCTTGCTCATTAGCGGCACATAGTAGAAAATTGTGGTAGTTTGCTGAAGCTGAGATTCCCTGTCAACAGCACAAAGTTGGAAAATCATCCATAAAGTTAGCCTGGGTATGTACAATTTGAAAAGATAGCCTCATTGAGTGCTGATGTGCATGTCACATGTTGTAAGCTAAAAATGGAGCTACTTTCAGAAATAATCTGCCAATAAATCATTGGTATTCACTCTGCATAGCTCGGAATTATACAGAACAATGGAAGTCATTCAGTGGAAGCCTGCACCAGCTGTATCTACGTATTTATATATTTTTATTTATGTTCGTTAGATATTACATATATAGTATGAAATGTTTTAAGGTAACTTGGTCTAAAATGGGTAGGGAGTGTATTCAAGATCAAGAGATTACTAGATAGACTTAGGGGAAGGCAATGAAGGCTGGAGCTCTGAACAGAATTAAATATTCTGTAATGTTTGTATTGAGAGTTTTTACACTGATAGCAAATTCTTGCAGTAGAGATAGAGAGAGGAGGCAATTATTTTGTCTCTTCGCAGACACTTCCTTCCCCTTTAGGGAATGATGGGAAAGTGTCGGTAGAATCAACCAGGAAAGCTCCACCCATGTTGAACAAAGGGGTCTGAAAGCAGATAGCTGGCTCAGAGACCAGGGCACTACCTCGGGCACTACAAGACTTCCTCAAGAATGCAATAATCCTGAGGCCAACATTCTAAGAAAATGACAAGGATTTCATGGGCTGCCGTAATGTTCAGAAGCTCCAGGGCAATGTATCTGGGGGGGTTAGCATTCATATCAAGAGGGCTAGAATACAAGAGCAGAGATGTACTTCAGAGGCTGTAGAAGGCTCTGGCCAGACCCCATTTGGAGTACTGTGAGCAGTTTTGGACTCCATATCTAAGGAAGGACATGCTAGCCTTGGAAAGTGGTGGAGTTGGGGTAGGAAAGAGGAGGTTCACAAGAATGATCCTTGGAATGAAGAGCTTGTCATATGAGGAACGATTGAGGACTCTGCATCTGTATTCGTTGGAGTTTAGAGGGGGGATCTTATTGAAACTTACAGGATACTGCGAGGCCTGGATAGAGTGGACGTGGAGAGGATGTGGAAAGACTAGAACCAGAGAGCACAACCTCAGGCTAAAGGGACAATCCTTTAAAACAGAGATGAGGAGGAATTTCTTCAGCCAGAGAGTGGTGAATCTGTGGAACTCTTTGCCGCAGAAGGCTGTGGAGGCCAGGTCATTGAGTATATTCAAGATAGAGATAGATAGGTTCTTGGTTAATAAGGGGATCAGGAGTTATGGGGAAAAGGCAGGAAAATGGGGATGAGGAAAATAACAGCCATGATTGAATGGCAGAGCAGACTCAATGGGCCGAGTGGCCTAATTCTGCTCCTATGTCTTATGGTCTTATGGTTACCCCAAAGATGCACTGGGAACATTTTCCTGATGCCAACCCAGGAATTCCCAGGAAAAGATTGCATGGCAACTGCCCAGGAAGTTCAAATTTTTGATGGGCAATTGCCCTTCAATGGGAACCATCCAAAAATGTGATCTAAATCGCAAACTTCAGATAGTTCTGATTGTCTTAAAGCAATAGAAGAATTAAAACCACTTTTAGCTTCTGGGTATCTATTGTACTGACTTTCCCCCATCACACACTGGAACCCCTGACCTCTCCCATTCATCCATGGGTCATCTGACTACCCTCCACATCCCCCCCCCCCCCCCGCCACTACAACGCCCAACCCTTCCCCCCGCATGGGGTATGCCAACTAATCCCAACTTTTCCTGGCCTATACAGGACCCCCTGAGTGTAGCCCCCACTGACTAAACCCCCTGCGACTGACCATTGAACACCCCCTCAGATCTCCCTAATCCACCACTGCCACCCCATCCTTCCCCCCACTTAAATGCATCTATGCTAGCCACCACAGCCACTCTTAGTAACAGCGATGATGCGCGATTAAATCACTCGGGAGGCTAGATTGTACCTGGGAAATAAAGGCTTTTATTACTAACAAGAATGGAGCACACTATATACAATACAATACCAGACTAAAGGGTCAACAGGCAGTGCAGTGACCTTTATACTCCTCCAGGTAGGCGGAGCCAACTGGAGTGTACCACAGAACAATATCAACAGGTAGAACAGCTCAACCCTAACCCCAACAGTGACAACAGTAACATATCTACAAATACCCATAGTGCTGACCATCTATGGTTCAGTACCCATAGTGGTAACCAACTATAGTTCACCACAAGTGAATTTCACCTTTTGACTATTCTCTGGTAAAGATGTTCCTCCTGAATTCCCTTCTGGATTTATTATTGACTATGTTATGCCTATACCCCTAGTTCTGGTTTCCCCACACATGGAAACATTTTCTCTTTGCCTACCTGCGGGAACTAACCAAAATTTCTTAGGCAGCACGTTCTAAACATGTATCCACTACCATCTAGAAGGACAAGAGCAGCAGATACCTGGGAACACCATCAGCTGGATGTTCCCTCCAAGTCACTCACCACCCTGACTTAGAAATATATTGCCATTACTTTATTGTTGCTGGATCAAAATCTTGGAACTCACTCTCAACAGCACTGTGGCTGTATGTACACCTCAAAGACCACAGTGTTTCAAGAAGGCGCCCACCACCTTCTGAAGGGCAACTAAGGGGCAATAAATGCTGGTCATGCTATCAACACCCACATCCCATAAATGGATAAATTTTAAAAATAAACAACTCACGCCACAACAACCAATTATTTGGGAATGCGCAAGAGGCCAGAATTAGAGAAGCAGAAATATCTCAGAGGGTTGTGGAATTGGAGGAGAGATAGCAAAAGACCAGGCCATGGAGAGAGATGAGATTTTAAAAATCAGGTCATTGCTTGACTGAAAGCCAATGGAGGTCAGCAAGCACAGTGGAGATAGGGATTGTTGTGAGTTATAACATGGGCAGCAGAATTTTGGAAGACCTCAAGTTTATAGAAGGTGGAATATGAGAGACCAGCCAAGGGTGCACTGGAATCAAATCTAGAGGGAATGGATTAGGATTTCAGCAGCCGATGAGCTGAGACAGATGTGAAGTTGACCATGTTACAGAGGTGGAAATCGGTGATAAAGCACGGTACTGTGAGATAAAATATGATAAGAAAAAGGCCAGTTTGGCCACCTGGCCTTGACCTAGGCACTATGTCTAGATATGTGCGAAGAGAAACTAGTTTAGTCACTGTGGCAAAGTGGCTTACAGTCAGAAGGGTGTGGCCCTGGCAGTCCCCAACATTGACTACATGTCAATAACATCAGGTCAAGCATGGGCAAGGAAAGTTCCTGCTGATTACTATCAATTGTCCTTTCTCAGCTGATGAATCAGTACCTCTCCATGTTGAACTCCAGTGATGGTGGCAAGAGCATAGAATGTACTCTGGGTGGGGGCTTCAAAGTCTTTACTCATCAAGTGAGCAGGAGCAGCATCAGGCACACCTAAAAATGAGGTGCCAATCTGGTAAAGCTGAAAGATAGAGTACATTCATGTTCAACAGCAGAGCAGCACGCCAGGGACAGAACTAAGCAATCCCACTAACAAAGTATCAGATCAAAGATTTTGCAGTCCTGTCACATCCAGTCATGGATGGCTCTGGACAATTAAATAAATAATAGGAGGAGCCGCCTCCATGAACATCCCCAATCTGAATTATGCTGGACAAAGCTGAAGAATTTGCAACCATCTTCAGCGGTAATTGATGGGAGTCTTCAGCCTTTCACCACACCTTTCACCACATTGAGTCTTCAGCCTTTCACCACACCTTTCACCACATTGAGATATGGTCAAGCGTACTAGAAACAGCAAAGGCTATAAGCCCTGACAACGGCCCAGCTGTAGTCCTGAAAATTAGTGTTTTAGAATTAGCTGTACCTTAATCCAAGCAGATGCAGTAGAACTACAACACTGGCATATCTACTTGACAATGTGGAATATTGCCCAGATATGCCCTGACCCAAAAAGCAAGACAAGTCCAATCCAACTAATTACAGCTCTATCAGCCAACTCTCAATCAACAGCAAAATGATAGAAGGTGTCATTGACAGTGCTCATAAGCAGCATTTACTCAACAATGCTAGGTTTGGGGTCTTGTCAGGGCCACTCGAGAACCAGAGGGCACAGTTTTAATCTGATTGTCAAAAGAAGCAATGGGATCACGAGGAAAGGTTTTTCATGCAATGAGAGATTAGGATGTGGAATGCCTTGCCTGAGAGTATGGTGGAGCTAGGGTTTATTTGAGGCTTTCAAAAGGGAATTGAATCACTATCTGAAAAAGCAAATAATTGCAAGGCTATGGGGCAAAGGCACCAAGTTAGCAACTTTCTTTCTCCTTTGACTAACCCTCATGGTTATTAATCACCTATTAATCATTAAAGCCAATAGCAACAAAATATTAGTTTCAGAAAATGTGAACATCAGCTTTTAATTAGAACATAGAACATAGAAAGCCACAGCACAAACAGGCCCTTCGGCCCACAAGTTGCGCCGATCACATCCCCACCTCTAGGCCTATCTATAGCCCTCAATCCCATTAAATCATAGAACATAGAACATAGAACATTACAGCGCAGAACAGGCCCTTCGGCCCACGATGTTGCACCGACCAGTTAAAAAAAAAAAAAAACTGTGACCCTCCAACCTAAACCAATTTCTTTTCGTCCATGAACCTATCTACGGATCTCTTAAACGCCCCCAAACTAGGCGCATTTACTACTGATGCTGGCAGGGCATTCCAATCCCTCACCACCCTCTGGGTAAAGAACCTACCCCTGACATCGGTTCTATAACTACCCCCCCTCAATTTAAAGCCATGCCCCCTCGTGCTGGATTTCTCCATCAGAGGAAAAAGGCTATCACTATCCACCCTATCTAAACCTCTAATCATCTTATATGTTTCAATAAGATCCCCTCTTAGCCGCCGCCTTTCCAGCGAAAACAATCCCAAATCCCTCAGCCTCTCCTCATAGGATCTCCCCTCCATACCAGGCAACATCCTGGTAAACCTCCTCTGCACCCTCTCCAAAGCCTCCACATCCTTCCTGTAATGTGGGGACCAGAACTGCACACAGTACTCCAAGTGCGGCCGCACCAGAGTTGTGTACAGTTGCAACATAACGCTACGACTCCTAAATTCAATCCCCCTACCAATAAACGCCAAGACACCATATGCCTTCTTAACAACCTTATCTACTTGATTCCCAACTTTCAGGGATCTATGCACACATACACCTAGATCCCTCTGCTCCTCCACACTATTCAAAGTCCTCCCGTTAGCCCTATACTCAACACATCTGTTATTCCTACCAAAGTGAATTACCTCACACTTCTCCGCATTAAACTCCATCCGCCACCTCTCGGCCCAACTTTGCAACCTGTCTAAGTCTTCCTGCAAACTACGACACCCTTCCTCACTGTCTACCACACCACCGACTTTGGTGTCATCAGCAAATTTGCTAATCCACCCAACTATACCCTCATCCAGATCATTAATAAATATTACAAACAGCAGTGGCCCCAAAACAGATCCCTGAGGTACACCACTTGTAACCGCACTCCATGATGAATATTTACTATCAACCACCACCCTCTGTTTCCTATCCGCTAGCCAATTCCTGATCCAATTTCCTAGATCACCCCCAATCCCATACATCTGCATTTTCTGCAGAAGCCTACCATGGTGAACCTTATCAAACGCCTTACTAAAATCCATATATACCACGTCCACTGCCTTGCCCCCATCCACCTCCTTGGTCACTTTCTCAAAAAACTCAATAAGGTTAGTAAGGCACGACCTACCTGCCACAAAACCATGCTGACTATCACCTATCAATTCATTACTCTCCAAATAACTATAAATCCTATCCCTTATAATTTTTTCCAACATCTTGCCGACAACAGAAGTGAGACTCACCGGTCTATAATTCCCGGGGAAGTCTCTGTTCCCCTTCTTAAACAATGGGACAACATTCGCTAACCTCCAATCTTCTGGTACTATACCAGAGGCCAACGACGACCTGAAGATCAGAGCCAGAGGCTCTGCAATCACTTCTCTTGCCTCCCAGAGAATCCTTGGATAAATCCCATCCGGACCAGGGGATTTATCTATTTTCAGACCCTCCAGAATATCCTGCACATCCTCCTTATCAACTGTAATACTGTCTATTCTACTCCCTTGCAACCCAGTGTCCTCCTCAGCTATATTCATGTCCCCTTGCGTGAACACCGAAGAGAAATATTGGTTCAATGCTTCACCAATCTCCTCCGGTTCCACACATAACTTCCCTCTGCCATCTATAACTGGCCCTAAACTTGCCCTAACCAACCTTCTGTTCTTGACATACCTATAGAACGCCTTAGGATTCTCTTTAACCCTATCCGCCAAAGTCTTCTCATGTCCCCTTTTAGCCCTTCTAAGCTCGCTCTTCAACTCCCTCTTAGCCAATCTAAAGCTTTCTAGTGCACTACCCGAGTGCTCACGTCTCATCCGAACATAAGCCTCCTTTTTCTTTTTAACCAACAAAGAAACTTTTTTGGTGCACCACGGTTCCCTAGCCCTACCAATTCCTCCTTGCCTGACAGGGACATACCTATCACAGACTCGCAGTAGCTGCTCCTTGAAAAAACTCCACATGTCGGACGTTCCCAGTCCCTGTAATCTCCTAGTCCAACCTATGTTTCCTAATTCTCTCCTAATAGCCTCATAATTACCCTTCCCCCAGCTAAAACCATTGGCCCGAGGTTCATGCCTATCCCTTTCCATCACTAAGGTGAACGTAACCGAATTGTGGTCACTATCACCAAAATGCACACCAACTTCCAAGTCTAGCACCTGGTCTGGCTCATTTCCCAGCACCAGATCCAATATAGCCTCACCTCTAGTTGGCCTGTCTACATACTGAGTCAAAAAACCTTCCTGCACGCTTTGAACAAAAACTGACCCCTCTAACGAGCTAGAGCTATAACAATTCCAGTCAATATTAGTCAAGTTAAAATCCCCCATAACAATTGCCCTATTACTTTCACTCCTAAGCAGGATTGACTCCGCAATCCTTTCCTCAACCTCTCTAGAACTTTTAGGAGGTCTATAAAAGACTCCCAACAGGGTGACCTCTCCTATTTCTAATCTCCGCCCATACTACCTCAACAGATAAGTCCTCATCAAACCTCCTCTCTGACACTGTGATACAATCTCTGACCAATAATGCTACCCCTCCCCCTCTTCTACCTCCTTCCCTACTTCGACTAAAACATTTGAACCCCGGGACCTGCAGCATCCATTCCTGCCCCTGCTCTATCCATGTCTCTGAAATAGCCACAACATCGAAGTCCCAGGTACTGATCCACGCTGCAAGTTCACCCACTTTATTGCGAATACTCCTGGCATTGAAGTATACACATTTCAAACCCTGCTCCACCCCATCCATGCATCCCTCACTTTCAGCCCCACTACTCAGGATCCCTCCCCCCCCCCGAATCAGTTTAAACCTCCCTGCATGGCCTTAGCAAATTTACCCCCCAGGATATTGGTCCCCTTCTGATTAAGGTGTAGACCATCCTTCTCATAGAGGTCACACCTTCCCCAGTACGAGCCCCAATTGCTTAAGTACCTGAACCCCTCCCTCCTGCACCATCCCCTCAGCCATGAATTCAAACCTTCCCTCTCCCTATTCCTCTCTAAACTATCCTGTGGTACAGGCAAGAGTCCAGAGATAACCACTCTGTCAGTCTTGGCCTTTAGTTTCCACCCCAACTCCATAAATCCCTGCCTAATATCCCCTTCCCCTATCCTCCCTATGTCGTGTGTCCCCACATGTACAATAACTTGTGGTTTATCTCCCTCCCCCCTAAGAGTCCTGAATACCCTGTCAGACACATCCCGGACCCCAGCCCCTGGTAGGCAACACACCAACCCTGAGTCCCTACCTTTAGTTCCGACCCTCCTATCTGTCCCCTTAATTGTGGAGTCCCCAATCACAAGGCCCAGTCTTTTACAGCCCCTAACCACCTGAGCTTTCTCACTCGGCTCACCCCCAGAGATCTGCTCTCTATGCTCAGTTGATTCCTCCTCAACTGTAGCCTCCAGCACCGAAAACCTATTATGGAGGGGAACCGCCCCAGGGGATTGTCTTCCCGATTGCTTCTTACCCCTCCTCCTGGCATTGACCCAAGCCTCATTTCTAGGAGTTACTATTTCTCTATAACTCCTATCAACTTCCACCTCCGCCTCCCGAATTATGCGGAGTTCCTCTACCTCCCCCTCCAGCTCCTTTACACGCTCCTCCAGAAGCTGCAATCTAATGCACTTCTTACAACTAAAATCTCCTGAAACACTACTGGATTTCCTCACCACATACATCCCACAGGAGATGCAGCATACTGCCTGAACTGCCATCCCTGAAGCCATTACCAGCAAGAAAAAAAAAAAAAATCACCACAAAAAATCCCATGTACTCATCCAGAAGTCTCTTAAAAGACCCCAACGAGTTTGCCTCCACCACCACCGACGTCAGCCGATTCCACTCACCCACCACCCTCTGAGTGAAAAACTTACCCCTGACATCTCCTCTGTACCTACCCCCCAGCACCTTAAACCTGTGTCCTCTCGTAGCAACCATTTCAGCCCTTGGAAATAGCCTCTGAGAGTCTACCCTATCCAGACCTCTCAACATCTTGTAAACCTCTATCAGGTCACCTCTCATCCTTCGTCTCTCCAGGGAGAAGAGACCAAGCTCCCTCAACCTATCCTCATAAGGCATGCCCCCCAATCCAGGCAACATCCTTGTAAATCTCCTCTGCACCCTTTCAATGGCTTCAACATCTTTCCTGTAATGAGGTGACCAGAACTGCGCGCAGTACTCCAAGTGGGGTCTAACCAGGGTCCTATAAAGCTGCAGCATTATCTCCCGACTCCTAAACTCAATCCCTCGATTAATGAAGGCTAGTACGCCGTACGCCTTCTTGACCGCATCCTCCACCTGCGAGGCCGATTTAAGAGTCCTATGGACCCGGACCCCAAGGTCCTTCTGATCCTCTACACTGCTAAGAATGGTACCCTTCATATTATACTGCTGCTTCATCCCATTGGATCTGCCAAAATGGATCACCACACACTTATCCGGGTTGAAGTCCATCTGCCACTTCTCCGCCCAGTCTTGCATTCTATCTATGTCTCGCTGCAACTTCTGACATCCCTCCAAACTATCCACAACACCACCTACCTTGGTGTCGTCAGCAAACTTACCAACCCATCCCTCCACTTCCTCATCCAGGTCATTTATGAAAATGACAAACAGCAAGGGTCCCAGAACAGATCCCTGGGGCACTCCACTGGTCACTGACCTCCATGCAGAGAAAGACCCCTCCACAGCCACTCTCTGCCTTCTGCAGGCAAGCCAGTTCTGGATCCACAAGGCAACAGCCCCTTGGATCCCATGCCCTCTCACTTTCTCAAGAAGTCTTGCATGGGGGACCTTATCGAACGCCTTACTGAAGTCCATATAGACCACATCCACCGCTCTTCCTTCGTCAATTCTATTTCAAACATTGCTGGATTTTTGAATTCTTACTGAATTCTCCAGTGAAAATATACCACTGTTCCTTCACTGTCACTGGATCAAAATCCTGGAGCTCTCTCCCTAACAACACTGTGGGTGTACCTACACCACATGGACTGCAGTGGTTCAAGAAGGCAGCTCACCATCACCTTCTCAAGGGCAATTCAGAATGAGCAATAAATGCTGGCCGAGCCAGCGATGCCCACATCCCAAGAACGAAGAAACAAAAAATAGTGCTTACAAATTGTGATGTTTTGCTTTATCACTATAGATTTTTAAAAGTTTATTTTAAAATTATTTTGCACCCCAGCATTCAGTATTCATGAGAAACCTTTTCCAGACTTATATGGGAAGAAGGGTTTGGAATGGGAGAACTATAGTTGGAATTATTTCTGAGTTGCTTAGAAACGATCCTATTTTTAAAAATAAACGCCAAAGTTAAGAAGCAGTTTGAATGACTGTATTGACATTGTGAAAGTTATTTGCAATGGCCTCCAGAGCACCATAATTGAGACTTAAACACAGACTAAGTGTTTTACTACAGAACACATCTATGCTGAAAAATTTCTGCTAACTTCAATATGCATTCATTGAGCATGACCTTTTCATTACTGGAGTGAACTATAGGGATCTACTAGTATGTGATATTTGTAGAGATAATTACTCATTTGTGGCGAGGAATTGAAAAAGTAAAATGAACCAAGCAACATCTGTCTCTTACGGGGTAGCCTTTAAATTAAAAGATTGTGGCCCTGAAAATGCATTTTTTGCAGTGATATCAGCAAGGCAGGGCTTCAGCGTATTGGTGAATTGAGCTGTTGAATGTACAGGCTCAGCTCTATATCATATTGAATGATGAGCCAGGAACACCACATCAGCACCAATGGGGAGGAGGTCCTTTTTCTTCAGGTTTCAAAAGCCTACAGCAACTTCAGAGTGCAGCAAATCCTTGGAGGTGCGTCGATCAGGTTTGCAACTTGACAAAACAATGGGAGGAATTTTCTCATTTCTTGGCAGAGTGGGCACAACGGGTGGGAAAAATGATGTGGATATCATCGGCCCCAAGGGCGGCTTCACCTGCTGTATTGTTAGGGAGTTTAAGCAATGTTAAGGAGCAGATCCCATGATATCAATCAGAGCCCGCCCTTCAGCAGCTTAGAACTTTCCAATTGTTTGGCAGTGTTGTCTCGGTTGGGAAAAGAGGAGGGTGGCTGCCAGCTGCCTTGTTGGGTTTTGCTGTTGAATTTTCAAACATTTTATCAAGAAAAATGAAAGGAGCGGGCCCCACAACGTCATGTGGGCTCTGATTGAACCTACCCCAACTTCACCACTGCCCCCCTCCCCCCCCAACTCCACCATGGAGCACACAACCCCACCCCATGGACACGGAGCCCTATCTGCATCAAGCAAGCTCCCCCCCCCCCCCCCCCCCCCCCACAACCTCATAGAACACACACCTCCCAACACTGTTCCTCGGAACTGCATAGGTGCCGGGGCAGTGCCCAGGCACTTCCTGGACACTGGCTAGGAATGACCATCTCCCCTTGGGTTCTGCTCACCAAGTGCACTTTGTTGGGAACACATGAGGAAATGCTCATGTTAATGGACAATTCAACGTGTGGGGACTGGCCTAATAATGAGATTGAAATTAATGTAAGTGGCGATCCCGATTTTTAAAGTAGTTTGGAAACTGTATGGAAAGAGTGAAGTTCAGAGCAGTGTTTGTATTGTGAAAAGTGGATGGGTGCGATACTTTCTAATTACATTGATCTATGCTTATTGCAGTGATACTGCTGAATTGTGTAGAACAATTTGAGTTAAATGGAACTGTTAATAACAGCAAATTGGTTGAAATCAGTGGAGGCCGATTGAAACCAGACAGGTATTCACAGAGGGACAGGAAGAAGTCCTTGGTTAAGCCACTGGAAGACAACTTGGAAATACACAAACCAACCAACAACTGATCATGTATCCATCTAAATTCATAGAATTTGTCATCTCATAGAATTCCTACAGTGCAAAAGGAGGCCATTTGGCCTATTGAGCCTGCACCAACAATAATCCTATCCAGGCTCTATCCCCGTAACCCCTCGTAATTACCCTTCTAATTCCCCCTGACTAAGGGGCAGTTTAGCATGGCCAATCAACCTAACCCGCACATCTTTCGAGTGCGGGAGGAAACCGGAGCACCCGGAGGAAACCCACGCTGACACAGAGAGAACATGCAAACTCTGCACAGACAGTGACCCAAGCCGGGCATTGAACTTGCGTTTCTGGCACTGTGAGGCAGCAGTGCTAACCTCTGTGCCATCCTGCCACGCTAAATAATCTGCATCCACAAAAAGATTGTGCATAAACTTTTCAAAAGCTATTCTGTCTGTAAACCTCTGAAAAGTCTCACAAAGGAACATTCAAGAAAGAAGAGAGGAGATACTTATTGATGAGGAGAGCTCAAAGAAAGAAGTCAGAAGATGCTCATCAATGGGGAGAGATCCAATGAACCAACCAGGAAGATCTTGATCAAAGATCACTCCAAAATGACCTAAATTCTTCTCCGGTTGACCATCTGAGATATATGATTCAATAAAAGTGCTTTGTTTAGACTTCTCAATAAAGATGTTAGATGTTGTGCGACATAACGTCAATTGTAATTCTTGATTTCCAACTTAGAAACAAGGTAAAATCACCTGCAGTAAGTGCAGCATAAATGTTAAGAATTGTGCAGATTTTGTAAGACACAGAAAGTGTAGGTTTTTTGTTGATCTGGACGGCAGGGCATCATAAAGAAGGTGGAATAGCTCACCCAATGTAGTCGTCATCAAAGACACCTTGGCTAGTCCCTCTTCAGATTTCCAATGCCTAGTTACACAGTATGGGAGTTATTGGTGGTTGGAATTATCTATCCTTCATACTGCTTTTCTCTCCTTTGCTTTCACTGGTTTAGTTCCTTTGCCATGAAGAATTCATAAAGAAGCTCGCCTTTGTGAAATCTAATCCAATCTATTGTATCCCTTTCCATGGATGAGGATCAAAAATATACTGGCATGCGGAATCTCTCAACCTGGCATTTGAAGTGAAGCTTCTTGAGGCAAAAGCGTAAGTAAACAAATTGACCTGTAAAATATGCAGGAGCTTTCATAGAATCATAGAATCCCTGCAGTACAGAAAGAGGCCTTTGGCCCATTGAGCCTGCACCAACTCTCCAAAAGAGCATCTTACACAGGCCCAATCCCCACCCATAACCCTGTGCATTTTTACCACAGCCAATCCATCTATCCTGCACACCTTTGAACTGTGAAGGAAACTGGAGCACCTGGAGGAAACCCACACAGAAAAGGGGAGAACGTGCAAACTCCACACAGTCACCCAAGACTGGGATTGGACCCAGGTCTCTGGTGCTGTGAGGCAGTAGTGCTTTCCTGGGAAGTGACCACAATTAAATGGATCACTTTCACTTAACATATCAACTCATGGGCAGGGTAACTGCTTATAATTTGGATTAATAGAAACTGTGTCTAAAAAGGCATTAATTGATGAGCAGTCTGAGGCCTTGTGCCATACATCTGATTTAAATGTGCTTAGCGAAATGGCAGATGGAGGAAATGGGCCCTTCCATCTCAATGCAAAGAAGAATGAGTGAAATGTTGATGTGAAAGTGTCCTGTTGAAAACCTGCCTTTCAAAATGCTGTTGCCTCAACAATACAATTGTAATCTTGTCAAAATCAGCACACAGTTTTGGTCACTGGATCTCCAGAAGGAACGAGATCATGCTAGGATAAAAATCTATGGGCTTATCAATCAACCGGTGCCTTCCCTAAATGGCTGTTCTCCAACAGTGGTTAGCACCGCTGCCTCACAGTGCCAGAGACTCGGGTTCGATTCCTGTCTTGGGTCACTGTCTGTGCGGAGTCTGCATGTGTCTGTGTCTGCGTGGGTTTCCTCTGGGTTCTCTGGTTTCCTCCCACAGTTCGAAAGATGTACTGGTTAGATGCATTGGCCATGCTAAATTCTCCCTCAGTGTACCTGAACAGGTGCTGGAGTGTGGCGACTAGGGGATTTTCACAGTAACTTCATTGCAATGTTAATGTAAGCCTACTTGTGACACTAATAAATCAATAGATGACGGACGGATGGACGGATGGACGGGCTATTGTGAGTATTTTTAACCAGGCAGGGGCATTATTGCTGAGGGATTTCTCACTTGGTGTGACTATACTAGTACTTACCCAGTGCTGGCTTCACTAGATAACGATAAGGAGGGGGTGTTCTGGCTGACTAATTTTCCTTTCCTAGCTTGGTAGCACTAATCTAAGAGTAGCAACTCACCACCAACTAAGCTGAGGCCAACTAATTTAGTAAGAAGCTTAACAACACCAGGTTAAAGTCCAACAGGTTTATTTGGTAGCAAAAGCCGAATGCCCGTGACCGCTGAAGTGCTCCCCAACAGGAAGAGAGCAGTCTTGCCTGGTGATTGTCAAGCGGTGTTCATTCATCCATTGTCGCAGCATCTGCATAGTTTCCCCAATGTACCATGCCTCGGGACATCCTTTCCTGCAGCGTATCAGGTAGACAACATTGGCCGAGTTGCAAGAGTATGTACCGTGTACCTAGTGGATGGTGTTCTCACGTGAGATGATGGGGAGCACTTCAGCGGTCACGGGCATTCGGCCTCTGATATTCGGGTAAGCGTTCTCCAAGGCGGCCTTCGCGACACACGACGGCGCAGAGTCGCTGAGCAGAAACTGATAGCCAAGTTCCGCACACACGAGGAAGGCCTCAACCGGGATATTGGGTTCATGTCACACTATCTGTAACCCCCACAGTTGCCTGGACCTGCAGAGTTTCACTGGCTGTCTTGTCTGGAGACAATACACATCTTTTTAGCCTGTCTTGATGCTCTCTCCACTCACGTTGTTTTGTTTCTTAAAGACTTGTTTAGCTGTAAGTATTCGCATTCCAACCATTATTCATGTAAATTGTGTCTGTGTCTTTATATGCCCTGTTTGTGAACAGAATTCCCACTCACCTGAAGAAGGGGCTTGGAGCTCTGAAAGCTTGTGTGGCTTTTGCTACCAAATAAACCTGTTGGACTTTAACCTGGTGTTGTTAAACTTCTTACTGTGTTTACCCCAGTCCAACGCCGGCATCTCCACATCATGCCAACTAATTTAGCAGAGATCAGGAATCAAATCTTCAATCTTCCTGTCCCACTTCACTTTTTCCACATCAGGCAATGTACTTACTCTTGAGTCACTGGGGAATTTACCTCATGTTCATTCCTAGAAAATCTTAAATTGTCACATTATGGAAAATACTTGACAGTGTTATTTTATCGACAAAGATTTTATTTTTCATTTTACGAACTGATTGAGTTTTCGATTGTTCCGCATGCAAATCCTGCTCCTAATTGTTGTAATGATTTGAATTTATAATCAGAGATTGAGTAATTAGTTATAACAAACATAATCAGCACTATTATATACCAGCAAGAAAAACAATGAAGGTAAGAATAGATTCATAACTGTCTCATGTTTATTTTCCTTGCCTGGGGCTCTGGCTTTTTATGCGGAAGGATATTCAGCTTTTTGCACAAGATAATCATGTTTGTTTTTTTAAGGAATGTTTGCCTGGATCAGTAGCCAAGTATAAAGGAAAATCTCTGGATCGTTGGCGATTTGGAGATTCTTGAGGTACATTCTAGTACTCAAAATTATAAAACGTCTGCATCAACACCTGGGGGGAAAATCACAACAAAACTTTTAAGAAATCCAATTGATGTTATATGTTCACTTCTTAAAACCACACCAAACTTTCATCTCCTAAGTGTGAGATCAACAGGTTCTAAATGGATTAGGCTGTTAGTCCTAACTACACCTGTCACTGCAACAGCATAGCAATAAGATTTGATCATTAAGAAGAAGTCTGGTGGCTACCAATGATTAAGTTCAAGGCCATTGACTTGTATATGAACTGATATAAACTGGAAAACATGAGTAACGGGCTGCAATTTTTTTGTGGGCCTGCTTTAAATGTGGGCGCAAACCTTTAAGTAACTCATAAAATTTTAGACCTGCTATGTGCAGATAGTATTGGAAAGCAAAAAAAATGCATTGTTTCTTAGTTTAAATATCTGATGTAATTCAGGAAGCTCTTTCAAGATAGGAAAATTAATCATATGTATAGGATATCTGAAGGAGCTTATCTACATATCCATGTTAACATCGGTTTAAAGTTAATTGTAATCAATTTAACAAAGTGGCAATCTTGCCAGAATTTGGCAGAGTGCCACTATGCTTCAGTGGTGGAGAGAGTGAATGCTTAGAATGGTGAATGGGGGTGTTAATCAGCCCAGCTGCTTTGTCCTGGGTGGCTTTAAGTTTCATGAGTGTTGTTAGAGCCAGGTTTATCCAGGTAAGTGGAGAGTATTCTATTGCACTCCTGACTTGTCCCTTGTAGATGGTGGACAGGTTTGGGAAGTCAGAAGGTGAATTACTTGTTGCAGAATTCCCAGACCTGCTCTTATATCTGCAGTACTTATATGGCCGGTCCAGTTAATTCTCTGGTAAATAATAACCCAAGAATATTAATTATGGGGAACCAATTGTAATGACATTTGAATGTCAAGGGGAGGTGGTTAGATTTTCTCTTGTTGGAGATGGTCATTGCCTAGCATTTGCATGGTAGGAATATTAGTTGCTACTGATCAGCACAAGTCTCAATATTGTTCAGGTCTTGCTGCTTGTGGACACGGACTATTTCATTATATGAAGAATTGCAAATGGTACTGAACAGTGTGCAATCGGCAGTGGACATTTCCACTTCTGACTTTCTGAAGGATAGGTACCTTCCATTCCTTCTCCTGACTTCCCAAAGCCTGACCACCCTCTGAAAGGCACAAGTCAGGAGTGCAGTGGAATTCTCCCCACTTGCCTGGATAACTTGATCCAACAATCCAGAGGGGGCAGTGCGTAGGACGGAAGGGGGCTTCGACCTTCGGGGTGCCACTCCAGGACAGTAAAGGGTAGCCTCGGAAGTGTCACCTCTCCACTCCTTCTCTCCCTTTAATCAACTCAGGGAGAAATCTGGGCTGCCCACTTGGCCCACGCTAACCATTTTATGCAATGGACAGCATATTATTGAGGTCAATTAGCTCGATAATAAATGTAACTGACCCTTAAGTATTTACTTACATATTGTAGGGGGCTTCCAACTTTAGCACCCTACCACCCTTCATATTCTGAGTGTGAGCTCGGGGGTGGGTAATAAGGTGTTGTGGTGGGCACCCAACCTATTTTACATGCCATTTCCACAGAGAAGCAAGTGGCGGGGACATGAAGAATTCAGCTCTATTTCTCTCCACAGATGCTGCCTGACCTGCTGAATATTTCCACTATTTTCTGTTTTTAATTTCAGATTTCCAGCATCTGCAGTATTTTGCTTTTGTATTGGAGGGTTATCACTTATATTTGTGTCTTGTGTCTACGTTTCATATAAGATGGACACAGGAAGCGTTCAGTTATATGTTCATGATTCTGCAGGAATTTTTATTTTTCCAGAAATTATTTTTTTTTAAATTGTCTGATGCTAAATTCAGTATGAATCCATCAAAACACCAGAATAGCATTGATCAATAATTTACATGAAAATAATGAACCATTTCTCAGTGATCATTACCTGAATTAGAAAAGATCCAGGAGTAGACTGTTTTAGTTTTCATTCGTGTCAATAATCCATGGACAGCATGAAATAGCATTCTCGGCAGATATGAATAAACACAGATGTGTAAATCTGCTCTTCGTTTTAATAGCAATAATTTCAAAGAAGATTAATATTCAAGCTAGATGTCAATACATTTCCATTTGCTCTACTGATGTTTTAATGGGTATTTCGTTAGTTTCTATCACTGATATTGAAAGAACAAAGCTGTGAAACATTTTCCATTGTGACATTTTGTTCAAAGCTCTGAACAAAAAATGAAGGGTCAATCTGACATTGTCCAATCTATTTTTGTATCCATTTTTCTTAAGTCTGGCATAAATCTTTGCAATGTAACAAAGGAATATTCTAGTCAATTTTGACCTGGACCTGGTGTTACATGGCAGAGTAAAAACTTCACTTTTGCCCAAAATGGGCATGAAGTAGTCATGGTGTCCACTGTGCCCATCTCATGACCTGGGCAAGAGGCTTGTAGCAGAGTCATGTTTGTGCCTCATTTACTCAGGAGAACCACCATCAAGTGTTGCCCCTAATGGAAGAGTCTACCATGGATGTAATGGGCAGAGGCAGGCTGGAAGAATAAGACATAGAACATAGAACATTACAGCGCAGTACAGGCCCTTCGGCCCTCGATGTTGCGCCGACCAGTGGAACCAATCTAAAGCCCCTCTAATCTACACTATTCCAATATCATCCATATGTTTATCCAATAACCATTTGAATGCTCTTAATGTTGACTTTTATTGAATTCAAATTCCACCGGATCCCTAAAACATTAGCTGAGTGTCTGGATTTATAGCCTCGTGATAATACCACTAGGCCATCACCTCCCCTGTGGCAAAGCTGGAGGAGACATTTTGAAGATGATTGGTCACCTTATCTCTTCTCACTGATCTCTCTGTCTCACACATTCTGATGTTGATCTGAGGTACCACTCATCTATTTCTGCTAAACCTTGTTACTGCTTCTCCTTCAAGATCCATTACAAGTCACAGGCCCAGCCAAAGAAGAAAAAGAAGTGGACAGTCCATTTGAAGGTACACCATCATCTGAACTTACATTTGCAAGCACCAGCTCTGAAATCAACATTTAAAAGTTGCTCTCTATTTTCTGAGAGAGTAGAATGGGTATGAGTAGATGCATTGGTACACAGTTTCACTGGCTGTCTTGTCTGGAGACAATACACATCTTTTTAGCCTGTCTTGATGCTCTCTCCACTCCCATTGTTTTGTTTCTTAAAGACTGGATTAGTTGTAAGTATTCGCATTCCAACCATTATTCATGTAAATTGAGTCTGTGTCTTTATAAGTTCTGTTTGTGAACAGAATTCCCACTCACCTGAAGAAGGGGCTTAGAGCCTCGAAAGCTTGTGTGGCTTTTGCTACCAAATAAACCTGTTGGACTTTAACCTGGTGTTGTTAAACTTCTTACTGTGTTTACCCCAGTCCAACGCCGGCATCTCCACATCACACACTGGTCTGCCAAACATGAGCTCAGCTGCTGATGGAATAGTTGCACTTAAAAGTGAGGTTTTCAAGTGTAACATTGCAACATATAGTTCTTGCTTTGTCTATCTACATTTAAGAATGAGGGATTTCACTGTGAGAATCATTTGCTCAGCTATGCCACTTGATCTAGAGTAATGAGGAGAAGAAGTAATGTGATTGATATCCCGTTTCTCACATATGTCGTGAAAAGGCTTACCAATAAATTGTGGCCCATTATGTGGAATGATATTTCTAGCCACACAAGATAAACTCAAAATATTACTTAGAGTGTGTACAACAGTTGTAATTAAGATACTGTGCAATTGTCAAATCATGAGGTACTTGGTAAAGTAGTCAATGATGACCATGAACTCAGCGCCATGGACATGAAAAATTTTGGATGCAATTTTGGACCAATGATGGGTAGGAACTTCATTTGGTATCAATGGTGCTTTATGTTGACTTTATGTATGCTCTTGACATGCCTTGCATTTCTTGATAACAACTTCAATATCAATGTTGATACCCAGCCAGTAGACCATTTCTCTTGTTAATCTTCTCACCCGACCGTGGCCCCTGTGTTAGCAATGAGGTTGTTGAAGAATATCAGGTCTCAATGTTTCTGATATGATAACTTGCCTGCTTTTAAAAATGACTCCCAGAAGATGCCCAGCTCATCCTGAAAATGCCAAAATGGTCTCAAGTGTTCGTGGACATGTAGAATTGAATTAGACCATTCTTCATTGACAATTTTTCACAGTTTCTATAGTGTGGAGATTTTCACTATTTCTTCTTGCAACTGTTGGCATTTGTGCTGCACAAAATGTACCAAATCAATTGATGAATTTGTATTCTCCTGAAATATTAATGTTGTCGCTCCTTCGAAACTGCCAATTTTATCAAAACATTCTGGATATTTCATGCCAGATGTTATATGTCGGATAATCGACACAAATGCCATCATCTCATGTGAGAACACCATCCACCAGGTACAGGGAACATACTCTTGCGATTTGGCCAACATTGTCTACCTGATACGCTGCAGGAAAAGATGTCCCGAGGCATGGTACATTGGGGAGACCATGCAGACGCTACGACAATGGATGAATGGACACCGCTCGACAATCACCAGGCAGGAGTGTTGCCTTCCTGTTGGGGAACACTTCAGCAATCAAGGGCATTCAGCCTCTGATCTTCGGATAAGCATTCTCCAAGGGTGCCTTCAAGACAAACGACAACGCAGAATCGTCGAGCAGAAACTGATAGCGAAATTCCGCACACATGAGGACGGCCTCAACCGGGATCTTGGGTTCATGTCACACTACCTGTAATCTCCACGACTTGCCTGGGCTTGCAAAATCTTACTAACTGTCCTGGCTGGAGACAATTCACACCTCTTTAACCTGTGCTTAACCCTCTCTTCACTCGTATTGTCTGCACCTGTAAAGACTTGATTACCTGTTAAGACTCGCATTTCAACCATTATTTTGTAATTGAGTTTGTGTCTATATATGCCCTGTTTGTGAACCCAATTCTCCACTCACCTGATGAAGGGGCAGTGCTCTGAAAGCTTGAACTACTAAATAAACCTGTTGGACTTTAACCTGGTGTTGTGAGACTTCTTATTGTGCCTACCCCAGTCCAATGCTAGCATCTCCACATCATGGATATTTCAATGTTAGGTCCTGAGGTGATCGACATTGTTTGTGAGGTTGATCTGCCATGTGTAGTTTGATTAATTCTCTGGATGGTCGTACATGTGAGGTCACAGCATGCCAGTAGTCCTGCAGTTACTGGGCCCTTAGTGTCCGTCATGTACATCTGTGACACCCAGGAGGACTGATAGTGCTTGGATTCCAGGATTATGAATCCAGCACATGGAATGAGTGAACTATTGTGTGCTGAGAGTTTCACAGTAGCACATTCCGCCATGGCCTTCCATATCTGTGGATACGTGTCTTTTAGAATTCGCTGGGGTAGAAATCATAGAAATCATAGAAACCCTACAGTGCAGAAGGAGGCCATTCGGCCCATCGAGTCTGCACCGACCACAATCCCACCCAGGCCCTACCCCCACATATTTACCCGCTAATCCCTCTAACCTACACATCCCAGGACTCTAAGGGGCAATTTTTAACCTGGCCAATCAACCTAACCCGCACATCTTTGGACTGTGGGAGGAAACCGGAGCACCCAGAGGAAACCCACGCAGACACGAGGAGAATGTGCAAACTCCACACAGACAGTGACCCGAGCCGGGAATCGAACCCGGGACCCTGGTGCTGTGAAGCAGCAGTGCTAACCACTGTGGGTAGTATATTGGCACTTGCCCATGTGTCGATATTGGCCAATAATGAATAGTTGCCAACTTTCTTAAGACAGATAATTTTTAACTTAGCAAACCCTTCGGATGGTGAGATGGGTTTGATGTTTTCCATGAGATTAACAATGTGAAATATGTTTTCTTTGCTCTTCGTCTTGTGAAAATCATCGTCCTTTTCTGGTTTGTCAATCACATATTTGTTTCTGATGGGATACCAGATGGAATTCTTATTGCTGGAAGGTACCTTTGTGTACAGTCTATTTGTGCATGGCACTTTGTTGCTGCATCAGCCTTTACTCTAACGCACTGCTGCTGTCAATACCTTTACTGTCACATGCCTTGCAGAATTGAGGAATTCTTGCAGCGATGTCCTGGAGCTAAAATGATTGCTCTCCAACCATCTTCCTTTGTGTTAGGCATTATTCCAATCAGTGGAGAGTTTTCCCCTGAATTCCATTGACTCTAGTTTAGCTAGGGCACCTTGGTGGCAGACTCGGTCAGGCATTCACTCTCACCTCACCTCTGGCATAGTTCTTTTGTCCATGTTTGAACCAAAGCTGAAATGAGGTGTGTATGGGTGAGTGAGTGCCAATGGGTGCATCTGTACGTTTGGTGTATGGTGGTGAGAGTGAAACCAGAGACTGAACAAAGGATAGACTCACACCCACCCTCATACACTCACTCCCTCTGCCACCCTCACACATACTTACTCCCCACCCCCTCCCCCACTCACTCTCTCCCCCCCCCTCCCCCACTCACTCACTCCCATACCCTCAACATGACAGTGTCTCTTCCCCAGGCCCATTCCCTCTTCCCCAGGTCTGTTATAGCTATATCCTTCTGTATCTCCACTTGAATTCTTTTGGCCCTGATTCAGAGTCGCTCTCCTTGGGCTCTGGGCCAGATGTTCCTGGAATTTGATGCTCCGGCATTGTTGCTTGTTTCCTTCCTTTGGCCCAGCATCTTTAGCACCTTCACCAACGTGTGTTCACTGCTCCTCCAATCAAAGACTGTTTCACTCCCTCATTTGATGCTGATAGGCTCACTATTCCACTTATCAGAAGCAAAAGCAGGAGAGAACTGGCTGGTGATTCGAAGAGCCGCTCCAAGAATAATCTCCGATTGAAACTTATCTGTTTGACTGGGATTTTGAGAATTGGTGTTGGGGCTGCAGGAGGGGAGGGGGGGTCTTATGGGCTGCTTCTGACCCCTGGACCATACATTGGACAAGTTCGGTTTAGACCCAAAGGATCTAAATAAACTGCCGAAGAGATCTCACTACTCCATGCCAGCCATCAAAGGAATTTTGCCACAACTTGCCAAGGCAAAAATCTTTACTATCCTAAATGTGAAGGATAGGTACTGACAAGTGAAACTCAATGGAAGCAGAAGCTTTCTAACAACATTCTGAATGCTGTCCGGGAGATACAGATAGTTTTGCATGTCATTTGGCATTTCCATGGCTCCGGCTGAGTATCAGTGCAGGCAACATGAGGCTGTCAGTGATCGTGCCGGAATGGAAACCATTGTGGATGATCTGCCAGTCTATGGATGTGGAGATACAATGGAAGAAGCCATAATGGACCATGATCGGAATTTAATATGACTGCTAGAGACAACTTGCCAGATTAACTTGAAGCTGACAAAGATAAATTTGCAATTGACGATGCCTAATGTCAAGTACATAGGTCATGTATTGATGGCAAAAGATCTTCACCTGGATCCCGACAAGGTGAGAGCTGTACCCGTGCTGCATTGACCAACAGAAAACAATGCAACGTTTTGTTGGTTTTGTGAATTATTGCAACGGTTTGTGTGGATTTTTGGAATTTCACAGTAACTCATTGCAGTGTTAATATAAGCCTTACTTGTGACTAATAAATAAACTTTACTTTACTTTTTGCCTAATTTGTCATAGGTGTGTGAACCATCATGCAAAGATGTGCAGTATTGGGGCACAGAACAAGAAGCAGCATTCACTAAAATCAAACCACTAGATGAAACATCAGTGCTATGGTATTAAAGCATCAACGATGAAGTCACCTTGCAGTGAGATGCTAGTGATACTGGTCTTGGAATAACCCTAGCGCAGCAAGAATAACCAGTCGTATTTGCATCTTGGGCATTAACGCAAACTGAATAATGCTATGCTCAGATTAAGAAAGATTGCCCGGTATTGTTTTTGCTTCTGAACATTTTCACCAATACCTGCTGGGTGAGATAAAATTACAGTGGAGTCCAATCACAAAGCATTTTTCTCAAACCGCTACTATCTGCTCCAAAATGTCTGCAAAGAATGTTATTTCATTTACAGAGGTATCATCTGGACATGGCACACAAGCAAGAGAAACAGATGGACATCATTGACAGTACTCCCAATGAAGGAAGTTGAGGATGCTACAACAGAATGTGAAATCTTCTAGGTTCAATGTGAAGCAGCAGTTCGACATGCTCTGGAAATCATCAACCCAGCAGAGACAGTGAATCTGACAGACGATTGCCTTGCTCAAATCAAACTAGCTAACAAAATGCAACTCTCCAACCGCTGCAAAGAAGTAATGATGGAAGAATGGCCTGAGAGTATCAAGGGCACACCTGTGGTCACAAGATCATGTTGGACATATTGAGATGAACTGACAGCCCAATTGGCATCTTGTACAGAGGAAATAGACTCATTATCCCTAAGGAAATGAGACGATAGATTCTGAAGTGCGTCCAAGCAAGCCTAGGAACTAAATTGACTTTGAGAAAGGCAAGATACCTACTCTACTGGCCAAACATGAGCAAACAAATTAAAGATCACATGAGCCAGTGAGTTGTGTGTAACAAATTCACTTCTAACTGTACAATCAAGATGACAACTGCTCTACGCATGCCCCAAGTTGCCATGTGGGTTCACTCTTGTTGAGAGCACTTACAGTTTGTACCCTGATGGGCCCGCTAATGCTCAGCTTCAGTAATGGTTTAGCTGTCTTGTCAAAATGATCTTTTCACACATGACAGTTACTACTTCTGGCTTCAGTAGCTTTCTTATTATAGGAAGAGTAATTTGTGTCACTGCAGAGTATTATTCTGACTACTGGGAGTTAGACAAACCGGCTTCAATACCACCAGGTGAGATCGTAGAATGGCTGAAAGCAAACTTTACAATGTCTGGAATGCTGTAATGACTGATGAGTGACAATAGCCCTCAGTTCATGAATGAAGAATTTAGCCACTTCACAAAAGATTGGAAACTTCAACACTCTACATCATCACCTCACCATCCCCCGTTGAATGGAAACGTAAGGTTGCAATGAAAATCACCAAAGAAATCATCAAGAAATTGAGCAAATCCTGCACATGTATACAAAGCCATCCTCAAGTGGAGAAACAGACTGACTGAAGGCATGGAAAGTGTGCAGAGACGAATGTCATACAAAACTACTCTGCTAATAACAAAAAAGCGACTGAAGCCAGTAGTAATAACAGGCTTGTGAAAAGTTGAAGGTGAAATGACAGGAAAGTCAAATTTCATTTTGACATCAAGGCTGCGATAGACTGATCTTTAAAAAGTAAGGGAATCGAGGGTTATGGGGATAAGGTGGGAAAGTCGAGTTGAGAATTATCATACCAGGTCAGTCATGATCTCATTGAATGTAGAGCAGACTTGGCGGGCTGAATGACTTACTCCTGTAAGCCATTGGTCTTAAGGATGAGACCGCCAATTCATTACCAGGGTTGAGTCTTGGAGAATTAGCCAGGGTTTTAACCTTCAATTCTCTCAACACGAGTCAGCCCGAACTCGGAATATGTGTAGGGCTGTTGTCACCTCGATTGTACGTGGTGGAAAT
The DNA here is from genome assembly GCF_964213995.1 of Mustelus asterias. Lineage (NCBI taxonomy): Eukaryota > Metazoa > Chordata > Chondrichthyes > Carcharhiniformes > Triakidae > Mustelus > Mustelus asterias. Next base: position 41,701,194 of record NC_135801.1, read on the forward strand.
GAATGACCAAATATATTGGCGTAACCACAGACACATATAAACAACTGGAGAAACTGTTCCTTCGCCGCAGGTGGCGAATTAGGAAGATGGTATCTCAGTAGTTGCAAAGAGTACAGAATGACCATCGTATTCAAGGAACAGGGTTAGGGTTGGGGCCCGGTCCACAACAATGGAATGGAACAACTACACTTAAAATGCCGAAAATAAATGGCATGGGTACAATGCTCCCTGGAGAAGGAACATTATCCAGATGAGTAGCCAACAATGTGCACGCGTACCATGAAGAGACAAGCATGATTTAATGACTGTGTGAAATGCGTGTGAGGAGACTGACGAGAATAATGAACAGTTTGTAATGAATCGGAACAGTTGTGCAATGGGTAACTTGGGCAACTCACATGATAGTGCATGCAAAGTGTCTGTTGTTCGTTATGGAAAGGGGGACTTTTGGTTGTTAAAATGCAATCATTACTCACTGTCCTGCCTGACTTGTCATAGTCATGTAACCTCTGCCATGATGGAATGTCTGCAGGCAGCCCTGTTACATTCAAAGCAATACTGACATTACACTAGAAAGATTTTGAGCTTGCAACAAGTACTTCTGTTTACACAAAATCACTCGTGAGTGATACAAATGTAGCAGAAATATAGCGGTAGCCTGGATAGAACAAATTATACAGATAATCCCTTGAATGTTGCAGTAATCCAGTTTGACTTTGGAGTAAGTAAAACAAATTAACCAGATATTTTAATATTGGCTCACACTCTGGTCTGCTGTGCATTCATTTATGGGAATCAACCCAGCAAAGCTTTCAAGCGACCTATTAATCAGGAGCTAACTGAACCTACCAAGGCTGGAGGTTTTTAAACTGTATTGTATGCCATGGAGTTATTTGGATTTAATCTTTGACTTCTTTAGAAAAATTGCCGGTTACACAGGTTGGAAGTTCAAAATCCGGCTGTCTCAAAACAGGAATTATCTGAATACTGAACATTTGTGGAAATATTCCATTTGATATTCAGGTAAATGAAATTCAGACTTATTGTTCAAATACTGGGAGAATTCAGCTAGGCACTAATTCTCAATGATGCACCAGACCAGTTATTGACTTTGCTGCTGATGCACCTCAATGAGCACCCGGAAACAAGGCTTTAGAACTGAAGGCTTTAATACATTAACAATGAAACTACTAACACAAATTCACCCGTTCAGACTGAAGGGGTCCTGCCGGAGCAGGGGGTCTTATACCCTGCCACCGGAGGCGGGACCCCACTGGAGTGTGCCATGATAACACTTAGGACAGGTAAACACCCTAACCCAACAACATAGTACAACCCCCATAACAACAACACCCTAGCCCAATAGTAACACAATAACAACCCCAGTGGTGAACCAACGATGGTTCACCACATTCACCCCTCCTTTAGGAACCAAAGGTGGCGGGGTGGATGAAAACAGACAATGACAAAAAAAATAACAGGATTCACAAGTCCAGACGGTCTGGAGGACCACACCGACGCTGCGATCTTCTCAACACCGGTTGCGAAACCGGAGCAGGTGCTTGCGGTGGCTCTCTCAAAGCAACATCTGGCTGTCCCCTCAAAGACTCCCGGGCCGGCCGGCCCTGATGAGGCGATGGTGTAGGGGACGCTGGAACGTTTGGTGGTGGTGGTGGTGGTGATGATGGTGGCGCCGATCTCCGAGTCTCAGGCAAGCTGTACATGGGAGTAAAAGTGTTATGCACTGGTCCCGGTGCTGACCGCGCCACGTCTGGGGAAGTAATGAGGAGTAGTGGATCTGTGACTGGGGGAATAGGAGCGACAGGAGTTGCTACGTCCCCTGCGGGCGCCAGGTCTCGAATCGAGACCGTGTCCTCTCGCCCGTCAGGATATGCCACATAGGCATACTGAGGGTTGGCGTGGAGGAGTTGGACCGGTTCGACCAAGGGGTCGGACTTGCGAGCCCTCACATGGCGCCGCAGAAGGACGGGTCCTGGGTACGTCAACCAGGCTGGCAATGAGGTCCCCGAGGACGACTTCCGAGGGAATGAGAACATCCTCTCGTGGGGAGTAGCATTGGTTGCCGTACACAGGAGGGAGCGGATAGAATGGAGCGCAGTTGGAAGGACCTCCTGCCACCGGGAGACTGGAAGGCCCTTGGATTTCAGTGCCAGTAGGACAGCCTTCCAGACTGTAGCATTCTCCCTTTCCACCTGTCCGTTACCCCTAGGGTTGTAGCTCGTGGTTCTACTAGAGGCAATCCCGAATGAGAGCAGGAATTGCCTCAAGTCGTTGCTCATGAACGACGAGCCCCTGTCGCTATGAATATAGCAGGGGTACCCGAACAGGGTAAAAAGCTCACTGAATGCCTTGATGACGGTGGCAGTCGACGTGTCCGCACAGGGGAAAACAAACGGAAACCGGGAAAATTCGTCTATTATGTTAAGAAAATAGACATTCCGATCCGTTGAGGGAAGGGGGCCCTTAAAATCTACACTCAGCCTCTCAAAAGGGCAAGTGGCCTTGACCAAATGTGCCCGGTCTGGTCGATAAAAGTGTGGTTTGCATTCTGCGCAAATCCGACAACTTCTAGTAACTGACCTGACCTCCTCCACCGAGTAGGGTAGGTTGCGGGCTTTTATGAAGTGGTAGAGTCTGGTGACTCCAGGATGACACAGATCATTGTGGAGAGCCTTCAAGCGGTCCTCCTGCATGATGGCGCATGTTCCGCGCGAGAGGGCATCCGAGGGCTCATTGAGCTTCCCTGGACGATACATAATATCGTAATTATAGGTGGAGAGCTCAATTCTCCACCGCAAGACCTTATCGTTCTTGATCTTGCCCCTCTGCGTGTTACTGAACATAAACGCCACGGATCGTTGATCCGTGATCAGGGTGAACCGCTTACCTGCCAGGTAATGGCGCCAGTGTCTGACTGCCTCCACAATGGCCTGAGCCTCCTTTTCCACCGCTGAGTGCCGAATCTCTGGGCCTTGAAGGGTGCGGGAAAAAAACGCGACGGGCCTGCCTGCCTGGTTTAGTGTGGCGGCTAGGGCGAAGTCCGATGCATCACTCTCCACCTGGAAAGGGATGGATTCATCCACCGCGTGCATCGTGGCTTTCGAGATGTCGCTTTTCAAAACCTTGAAGGCCAATTGGGCCTCCGGCGTAAGTGGGAAGGTCGTGGACTTAATGAGCGGACGAGCTTTGTCCGCGTAGTTGGGGACCCACTGTGCATAATACGAAAAGAACCCGAGGCATCTCCTCAGTGCTTTCGTGCTAGCGGGCAAGGGAAGTTCAGTGAGTGGGCGCATACGGTCTGGATCAGGGCCAATGACCCCGTTTTCCACCACGTATCCGAGGATGGCTAACCTACGCGTACGGAATACGCACTTCTCCCTGTTATAGGTCAGATTCAGGCGAGATGCAGTGCGTAGAAAGTGTTGGAGATTCGTGTCGTGGTCCTGCTGGTCATGGCCGCAGATGGTGACGTTATCCAGGTACGGGAAGGTAGCCCGCAACCCGTTCTGGTCCACCATTCGGTCCATAGCACGCTGGAAGACCGAGACCCCATTGGTGACACCAAATGGAACCCTGAGGAATTGGTATAGACGACCATCCGCCTCAAAAGCCGTATATTGTCGGTCCTCTGGGCGGATGGGGAGTTGATGGTAGGCGGACTTAAGGTCTATGGTAGAAAACACTCGGTACTGCGCAATCTGATTGACCATATCAGAAATGCGCGGGAGAGGATACGCATCCAGCTGCGTGTATCTATTAATGGTCTGACTATAGTCGATGACCATCCGAGGTTTGTTCCCGCTTTTGACTACCACGACCTGCGCTCTCCACGGACTAGCACTGGCCTGTATGATCCCTTCCTTGAGGAGCCGCTGAACCTCAGATCTAATAAAGATCCGGTCCTCAGCGCTGTAACGCCTACTTTTAGTAGCAATGGGCTTGCAGCCAGGTACCAGATTTTTAAAAAGGGATGGTGTCGTGATCTTCAGGGTGGATAGATTGCACGCGGGGCGCTTTGGGCAATTTGGAGGCTGCGGCTGGTTCCCTACTGCCAGTGAAGGGAGTGGCCCACCGTACTGTAGGATCACACTCCTCATGTGGGCCATAAAGTTTAGTCCGAGGAGAATTGGCGCGCAAAGGTGAGGTAGCACAAGGAGCCTGTATTGCTCGTAAACTGTGCCCTGTACCTCAAGAGTTACCATACATCGTCCTTGGATCGGTACAGACCGGGACTGTGATGCCATGGAAATGGTCTGCTTGGCAGGGAGAACCCGGAGTCCACACCTTTTAGCAGTTTCAGGGTGTATGAAACTTTCGGTGCTCCCACTGTCAAACAGACAATTCACAGTTCTGCCACTAACCTTTACCTCCATCATGGAATGTTCCAGTCTGTAATGCCTGGTCTGATCCAGAGAGATCGACGCCACCGTTGGCCCCTGGGCGTCACTGCATGCTGCCGATGTGGATGCTGAGGACCCCTGCTGGTCGCTGCTGCATGCTGCCGATGTGGATGCTGAGGACCCCTGCTGGTCGCTCCTAGTCGTCGTGGACCATGATGGCCGCCCCCATGAATCGCATGTGGCCGAGGGCTCCAAGCGCAGCGACTCCTGGTGGTCTTCCTCCTCCTCTGTCAGCCACGATGGCGCCGTCCTGAGATCGCACGTGGTCGGACCTCGTGGGTACTGCAGCGCCGAAGGAGATGGTCTCCGTTCTGGAGGGTTACAAGCTGCACTGCCGTTTTTAGGTTTGGACCTGCAGACTTTGCCGTAGTGGCCTTTTTTACCGCACTGGCTGCAGATTGCCGTTCTTGCCGGACACTGCTGCCGTGGATGCTTGGACCCACCGCAAAAATAGCATCGCTGGCCCCCTGGAGCTGCCGCCGTCGTCGAATCGATCTGGGAGCGCGGGTTCGCGGGGCGAGGAGGGAGCAGAGCTTGCTCCAACCACGTTGACTGCACGTGGTCCTCGGGGTACAGCGCCAAGCTCTTCGACGCCGCCTCCAACCTCACGGCCATCCCCATTGCCTGGGTCAAGTTGAGTTTCCCCTTTTCTAATAATTTAAGTCTGATGTACGAGGACCCTACCCCTGCTACGAACGCGTCTCGGGCGAGGTCTTGCATGTACTGCTCGGCGGAGACGTCCTTACAGTCACAACCCCTGGCAAGCTGCAGGAGTTCATTGGCGTAGTCTTCTATGGTCTCGCCCGACTGCCGACGCCGTGTAGCGAGGAGATAACGAGCGTGAATCTCGTTGGGTGGCGTAATGTACCTATTCTTTAGGAGCTCGACGGCACCCTGGTAAGTGGAAGCTGCACGAATGGCTAGGTAAATCGTGTCGCTTACCCTTGTGTGGAGGACCTGGAGTCTATCACTGTCTGTAGTGATAGCTACCGAGGCTGCCAGGTAGTCCTCGAAGCACTTCCACCAATGTTCGAACGTGTTAGCTGCACCGACCGCACGTGGGTCCAGTGTCAGACGATCCGGTTTTAGGATCTGTTCCATATTCTCATTTAATGTATTAAATTGATGCACCTCAATGAGCACCCGGAAACAAGGCTTTAGAACTGAAGGCTTTAATACATTAACAATGAAACTACTAACACAAATTCACCCGTTCAGACTGAAGGGGTCCTGCCGGAGCAGGGGGTCTTATACCCTGCCACCGGAGGCGGGACCCCACTGGAGTGTGCCATGATAACACTTAGGACAGGTAAACACCCTAACCCAACAACATAGTACAACCCCCATAACAACAACACCCTAGCCCAATAGTAACACAATAACAACCCCAGTGGTGAACCAACGATGGTTCACCACAGCTGCTGCTAACTGTGGTGTGCTGGTCCAGTTCCCATGCACCGAATCAAACCAAATGCTCTTTTACAATACTTAGGCAGGTTCAGCCTAAACCGCCTGACCCGTTCCACTGCCCGTGCACTGTTAGTGCAGCCACACCTGAGTCATTTTCTGTGATTTACTGTGCTTTTTGCCATCAGGATCATGTCAGAATTGCCAGCTCCCAGTGGTAGCGCTGCAAAAAGGAAGCATAGTTCATTGTCTGTAGCCAGGAATGTGGAATTATTGTAGAAACTAAATAGAGGTGCATTAGTATGAAAGTTGACTGAGGGCTATGAGGCAGCATGGTGGCACAGTCATTATCACTGCTGTCTCACAGCGCCAGGGACCCGGGTCCAATTCTGGCGTTGGGTGATTGTCTGCCGTTTGCACATTCTCCCTGGGTCTGCATGGGTTTCCTCTGGGTGCTTCCACAGTCCAAAGGTGTGCAGGTTAGGTGAATTGTAAATGCCAAATTGCCCCTTGATGTCCAAAGATGTGTAGGTTAGGTGGATTAACCAAGGTAAAATGCGTGGGGTTACGGGAATAGGGCTAGGGGTGGGCTAGGGGAAGATGCTCTTTCAGAGATTCTGTGCCAACCTGATGGGCAGAATGGCCTCTTTCTGCACTGTAGGTATTCTATGGGTACCTGCACCATTTATCATTTAAAGTAACAATAAGACCTGATGATAATGACGTGGTAAGATCAAAAAAAGCTTTTTTTTCGAACTTTATGTATATATTATTATTCTATTTTATTTTATTATTCTACGTTATTTCATACATCCCTTACTGAATTTGGCAGATAGACTACCTGATTTCTTTTGTCCAAAATTTGCAACATCCAAAATCCAGCATGGTTGAGTCTTGAGGGTATTGGATTTTGGATGTCTAACCTGCCATTCGTTCGAAATGATTTGAGGCCAGGTCACCTCTGTTTATAAGTGAGTTTAATGTTTGCCTCTGCCCGAAACCAACTGCTGGCTCAGCTCCAAGATCAAAGTTCACAGGCTGCTTAGATCAAACCGGGTATCACTGCTTGTTTTTTTTAAGCGGGGCCCATAACATAAACACTATACAGCTTATTTTACTGCAAATGAACTGACTCATGTGTGAAAGAGATATACGCACAGCTGAGAGAACTTCCACCGATTGTTGAACCTTAAATCTATCTGAATGTACAAACTCAGCAAATTCAGAACAAAAGAGGAAGACTAAAATGCAGCAAACAAAACTATAATAAATACTAGGGGAGGCTAAGTTGAATAGCCCCTGAAAACAGGCACGAGATCGCAATGTGCGATTAATGCATGCCAGCCAGTTCTAACGGCATGCTCATTGGCTGCAAACACTAGCAGCAGGCCAATATCTTGAATAATTAGCACCATTTAAAGCTAGCCTGCACTGTCCTCTCTCAGGAAGACAGCATTCATTCCCCGCCCCTACTATTTCAACAGGGCCCGCTCTCTTGCCTGTCAGCCAAAGAGCCTAGACTGCCAGCGCCCATGTTGAAATGGTGCAGGCCTTCTAAATCCAGAGCTGCTCAATGTTGTATCAAAAGTCATGTACAGTTTCCTCCACTAAAAACCAGTAGCTTTCCACCAACCAAGCTGTAGCCACTGGGGTTACATGGGCAAAAGACTATGGAAGACAGGCACTAAATGAATGAACCAGCATGGTTGGTTTATGGTTGTGTCCAATAGAGCTGATTTGATTTATAAATTTAGTTCAGAATGCTTATCTTGTAGATTTTTTAATGCTACTTTGTGGCTTGTTGATACTGTGATAGCCAATAACAGAGGAAAGATAAGGAGTGAATCAGGTTTGAATTTATTGGTATTGTACTTGGATGAGTCCAGTTGCCTCATTCCTTCTTCCTCCTTCAATCCACACTCCAGCTCCAAAGTTTATCATCAAGTTGGAATCTGTTCCACCTACACATGTAGTAACATCATTAGCCCATGGTTCTGCCCAACCATGCACCATTTGTATGGACAGTTTTGGATTAAAAATATACCCTAACGTTCAAACCATCATTAGCATCAGTCAAAAGGCCACCATTTCTCATTATATACTGGTTCATCTTATAGACAAGATAATATTTGTACTATTAACACAGAAAAGCTATTTTAGCTTGATCAGTGAGGCATAGAATATTACAATAGTGATACTGGTTGAGACAAATGGTGAAGTGCAATTTACAATTTCTGCTTCGGTTGCTGAAACTTTACAATTTTATATTAAATGTGACAACTTGGAAGGTGAAATCAGCCTATGGCTGCAACTGGGAGGCTGCAAGCTCCCTCCCAGTTAATGGCAGACAATTTTTCACCATGTCAGTTCTTATTATTTACTGTCTTGAAACAATTGTGAGATATTTTAGGCGGAGTTTTATGACTTCTTTGTGCCTGTTTTGCGGCAGGAAAATGTTGTATAATTGGGTGTAAAGCAGCCACCGGGAATGGTGCCCATTTTTGTGCCTTTTGTGATTTTAGGACACCCGGATTTCTGGCGCGGTCAGCCTCTCACCGAAAATGGCCGAGAGGCTGATTAATTTATTTAAATGCATGCAAATGCTATTTGCATCTGTTTAGTGAGCCCGACGCTCATTCGTCCGGGCTCACTTGCATTTATGGCCTCGCCAGGAGAGGTTCTCTCTGGCGAGGAAAACACCTGCTCCCCATAAATGGGGAACAGTCGTGCTGGCCGCGCCGGTGAAACTGGAGTCCATTGAGGTCCCTGGGAGGCTGAGTGCAAGGTGGGGTGCCCCTTGGGCAGTGCCAGTCTGGCAGTGCCAAACTGGTATCTGGCAATTCCCACTGGGCACTGTGACATTGTCCACCAGGCAGTGCTAGGGGGCGGAGCCAATGTGGTGTGATGGGGTGCGGACAATGGGGTGTGTAAGGGGCAGAGCCAATGGGTATGTACCAAGGGTGGGGCCAATGGGGGTTAGGGACAGTGGGGATGGGCCAATGGGGGTGGGGCAAATGGGGGTGGGGTCAATGTGGGGTGGGGAGGCCCACTGTCACTCTGCGTGTAATTGGTGGGGGAGCAGGGGGGAGCGGGTCCACAGTCACTCTGAATGCGATTGGCGGGGGAAGGGAACAGGGGCCGCAATCAGTCTGGGCTGTGGGGGCCACGGGCCCCTGCAATTGCAGGGGAGGGGGGGAGCTAGTTGAGACTGCCTGCAGTAGCAGGGGCCTGACAGACCCCTGCTAATGCACACGTGCAGCACCACATTGGTGAATTAAGCCCAGCCCATAGCCTCCCTGGCTAGAAACTGACTAGCCCAACTTTTCAGAGACAGAGTGCATAAGATTGGGTGTGAAAACATGCCCAAAAAAACGGATCAGCAACTCTCCCATTTTCACGCTAGCTGGACATTTCAGAAAAATCTTGCAAAATTCCATCCTTTAAGTTCAAACAAAGTGAAAGCTACAGAAAAATAAGGAAACAAGACTCCAAAAAAGAATGTAAACTTCAGTGAAATGAAGGATGGGTGTCGTGAAAAAAATCATCTGCCAACTTGCTACGAGCTCATTTCATCCTTCTGATGTAGACCAATTTCATCTCCATTATACCCTCAAACTAAAATCATTTGTGGAAAGCAGGATGTAATCATATCTATTTTTACCGGTTTCACTCCGATATGGAGCTTGTGGTCTATTTCTGAAAGTTGAGATTATCTCTCATGTTTTTCAGTCTCAGATGTGATCGGCACTGACTGATAGTTTGCCTTTGGTTTTGTAGAGCGGGTGGTCACATGGACAGTGGGATGACTTGGGTACAAAAGGGGTCATGTGTTGGGAGTGCGGGAGTTCTCCCCTTGGTGTGGACAGACACACAGCATTTAAGAGTCGCTCAGTATTATCAATAAATCTCCATCGTTGTCAATCCCTGGTTGGCAGTCATTGCAACCCAGTACTTCTAAATGGTGTCAGGAGTTGGCAGAGTGGTACAGGGACTTCATTGCATCAACCTGTTTGGGTTTCACTAAAATATCGCAGACAACTGGACAACATTCAAAAAAGAGTGGCGTATCTACTGCAGTGCTGGCCTATCGGACAAATCAAAGAAGGTACAGGTGTACACTTTATTAGATTTAGCGGGCCCTGAACTGGTCAAGAAATTTGAGTCTTTCGTTTTTCAAATGAGGAAGAGAAGGAGAATCCCGAGATATTGCAAAAAAAGTTCGAGCACATTTGCATGCTGGTAGAAAACATAATACTGGATAGACATGAGTTCAATACTACCAATCAAAAAATTTGATGAATCTATTCAGTCGAACACTGCAACTCTAAAAATCCTAGCAAAGAAATGTACGTTTGGCACCCTCACTGACAAACTCATGAGAGATTGCATTGTGTGTGGGGTCCATGGTGGTGTTGCCTTTCTTCACGAGAAAGATTTAATGCTGGAATCTACTATCAGTATTTGTATGCTGAATAAGCAGTCAGAAAGAAGCAGCAAAGAGTTAAGGCAGGAAACAGAAGTTTTCACAGTACAGGGCACACCCTGTTCCAACTGCGGTGCTATCACTCACAGAACAGAACCATATGTTTTGCTTTGGTAAATGCTGCAACAAATGTGGCAAATGGAATTATTTCATGAAATGCTGCCGCTCCAACCCTGCAAAATCAACGTCAATGACATCCTGGTTTGGAGTTGTACTATGCAAGAACATGATACATGTCTTTGTTTAGTCCTCAGCAGAACGAGGACCACACAGCCATGCTCCACAGCCAAACAGCTATGGGTTGCGTTGGATGGTGCTCATCACATGCAACTGGCGTTACCTACTGCAAGTATCTGAACCAGCACCATCAACCACTACAGTAGCCTATGTATCTGGCCTGTAATCCATGTATCCTACACCAATGGAAAGGGAGGCTTCTCCAGAGGCCAATGTAGCAACCCCGGCAGCCACTGGGTAGATCGCAAGGACACCTGATACCATCCACACTGAGAACACTAACCCAAGGGCATCTCAAATACAGCCAAGTGGCTGTACAATCACACGCTCAGGGCGCATGAGTCAACCAAACACCAAGTTCAAGGAATGTGATGAACTAGTCTATGAATGGACTTTGTTTGAAAAGGGGGTTCTGGGGGGTGGGGATGGGGGAGGAGCCTCACTGGATTAAGCATCAACTGCAACAGCCCAAGCCATACTTTACACAATGTAAATAGAATCATAGAATCCCTACAGTGCAGAAGGAAGCCATTTGGCCCATTGAGTTTGCACCGACAACAAACCACCCAGGCCCTATCCTCATAACCCCACATATTTACCCCGCCAATCCCTCTGACATTCAGGGGCAATTTAGCATGGCCAATCCACCTAAGCCGCACATCTTTTGGAGGCACCCAAAGGAAATCCACGCAGACCACAGGGAGAACGTGCAAACTCCACACAGACAGTGACCCGAGACCAGAATTAAACCCTGGCCCCTGGTGCTGTGAGGCAGCAGTGTTAACCACTGTGCTACCATGTTTGCCCTGTTCAACTTTGTATGTTGTAAATAATTTATACCTTGTGACTGTTCTCTTACACTGTTACACCTCAGTACCTCCCATTATCCCAGCTTCAATGGGGAATATGTAAACCAGGTGGTCATGTGGATGCTGAGATGACGTGAGTACAAAAGGGATCATGTATTGGGAGTGTGGGAATTCTCCCCTGGTTGCAGGCAGACACACAGCTCTTATATGCTGATTTTGTCACCAGAGGATGGTAGGAGTCTGGAATGCACTGCCTGGGAGGGTAGCAGATGTGGGAAACCTCATAATCTTTAAAAGGTATGTGGATTAGCACATGAAATATAAAGGCTATGGGCCAAGATTTGGTGTAGTTTAGTTGCTGCAGACTCGATGGGCCAAAGGGCCTCTTCTGTACTGTATGACTATACATGTGTACAGTATTGGTCTCCTTAGTTAAGGAAGGATGTAATTGTGTTCAGAGAATGTTTACTAAACTAATACCAGCAATGAGTGAATTGACTTTTGAGGAAAGATTGGAGAGGTTAGCTTTGTATCTACTAGAGTTTAGAAGAGTAAGAGGCGACTTGATCGAAACCTTTAAGTTTCTGGGGAGCCTTGACTAGGTGGATGTGGAGAGGATGTTTCCTCTTGTGGAAGAATCTTCAACTAGGGGTCACTGTTTAAAAATGAAGGATCGCCTATCATAGACAGAGATAAGATGACTTTTTTCTCTGAGCGTTGTGAGCCTTTGGAACTCAGTTCTTCAAAAGGCAGTGGAAGCAAAGTGTTTGTGGGCAGAGCTAGATGGATTCCTAATAAACAAGGGGATGAAAGACTATTGGGGGTATCCAGGTGGTTACTATCAGATCAGTTGCGACTTTGTAGAATGGCAGAGCAGGCTTGAGGGGCCGAGTGGCCTACTCAGTTTCTAACACATAGGGTGGAATTTTACCAGCACGTCTGCCTGAGGTTTGTATGATCCGCCTGAGGCCAATGGAGAATGCCATTTTCCGAGTCTCACCCGCCCCCGAAATCGGGGTGGGCAAGCTGATAAAATTCCGGCCAGAGTGTCATGTTTGAACATAGAACATAGAACATAGAACAGTACAGCACAGAACAGGCCCTTCGGCCCACGATGTTGTGCCGACCTTCATCTGAAACCAAGATCAAGCTATCCCACTCCCTACCATCCTGGTGTGCTCCATGTGCCTATCCAATAACCGCTTAAATGTTTCCTTTGGCAAGAAAATTGGTGCGGTTCCTGTCGGCCCTGGCAGCATGATCTGGATCTTAACTTTCAGGCACTTAGAAGCATTATTTTTCACCATGTGAAAAATGCCAGGCCTGAAATGCAAAGATTCACCCGTCCTTGGCGGGGGGGGGTCATCTGAGAACTTCAATGAATTTGAATTTCCACTTAAACGGCTCCACAGCACTTGTTTTCATTCAAATCAGGAGGAAACCTGCTCCTCAATTTATGGAGGGGGCCTTCACCCATATGCTAGATGTCATGGAGGCAGGCAAGCTACACCCTGGGGCTGGCAGCTGACCTTCTAGCAAGGTGACAAATCCCACCTATGAGACAGTGGCAGCACAGGTCAGTGCCAGCAGCCTGACAAAGAGGACAAGGGTGCAATGCAGAAAGAAGATCAATGACCTACTCCAATCTGTTAACGGTCTCAACCGGGATCGTGGGTTCATGTCACACTATTTGTAACCCCACAGCCTGCCTGGACCTGCAGAGTTTCACTGGCTGTCCTGTCTGGAGACAATACACATCTCTTTAGCCTGTCTTGATGCTCTCTCCACTCACATTGTTTGTATCTTAAAGACTTGATTGCAGAACTGTAATTAGCTGCAAGTATTCGCATTCCAACCATTATTCATGTAAATTGAGTTTGTGTCTTTATATGCCCTGTTTGTGAACAGAATTCCCACTCACCTGAAGAAGGGGCTTGGGGCTCCGAAAGCTTGTGTGGCTTTTGCTACCAAATAAACCTGTTGGACTTTAACCTGGTGTTGTTAAACTTCTTACTGTGTCTACTCCAATCTGCCAGGATAAGTGCTCCCTGTCTCCTCTCTGCACTCCATCCTTCTGTCACCTCCAGGAATGTCACCTGGAATGCATCTGCTGCCCCCTCCCAGGGCTCCAGCACCCAACCTCCTAGCAGCATCCTCAAAACCCCCTGACACTCCTCATCAGAACCCCTCCCTGCTTAGGCGCAATGCCCACACATACCAGGTGTCATCGACCTCTGACCCACCAGCTCACATCATCCTCTGTGTGTTCCTGCAGGAGCAGATCACCTACAGCCTCCATGAGTAAGAGAAGACAGCTGGAGTTGAGGATCCTGATTCCATTTGAGGAGAAGGCCATGGAGCTCATAGGGTAGGAGCAGGAGTGGGCCTGTGCTGAGAGTGAGATGGGCCTGTGAGAGAAAAACAAGAAACTCGTTTGCACCTAAGCAGGGAGGGGTTCTGATGAGGAGTGTCAGGGGGTTTTGAGGATGCTGCTAGGAGGTTGGGTGCTGGAGCCCTGGGAGGGGGCAGCAGGTGCATTCCAGGTGACATTCCTGGAGGTGACAGAAGGATGGAGTGCAGAGAGGAGACAGGGAGCACTTATCCTGCACCTTCATCCAGATGACCAGGCTCAAGTGAGTTCTTTGTTGTCCCAACCCTTGACCAGGCCATGTATTAAAACCATATCCCTTGCATTACAAGAACATCAACCGAAGAGCCTGGCTTTTTTAACCAGCAGTGTCCCACCGCCCACCCACGACAGCACCTTGGAGATCTCGGATTAGGACAGGGATGAAGCGTCACCTGGACCATCCACCATTGCAGAAGCACACACCTCAGCGGGCAACCTTAGCAGGCAGGCTTCTGGGTCACTATCTGGTAAACACTACACAGCTTTAGATATATATCAGGTGGAGTGAGGAGCATCCCAGGGATTAGACTGTCAGAGGTCTACTGAAACATAGGACACAGCTATGCCCCAGCCAGGTGCCGTGCCTCTGGACACTTTTACTAGAGATGCAAAGGCAGAGCCAGGAATACAAGGAGGGGTTGTCAGCGACACTCCTGCGACTGCAAGGCCAAATGGAAGAGTCCCAAAGCCTTCAATTGCAGGAGATGTTGCTGGCAATGTGTGGCACCCAGGCCAACACTGCAAGGGTGGCATCCACATTAGAAACCCTGGGGCTCGAGGTCAGATCCATTACACCTGAAAGTAGATCAGGCCTTCTAGTTCCTGACCCTCCAGAGGACGCCTGCCTAAGGCTTCTCAGGCAACAGGGTTTGAAAGGCAGCAGACCGCCTCCACCTCCCTTGTGCGTCCTGGGAATACAGCCAGATGTAGTTGGAGGGTTCACAAGTGTAAGGAATTGTACGGGCACAGAGTGGGCACTGATGAAATTAGGCATAGGTAGTGAGGAGTCATTATCACTTGTTAAATCTACGCATGTCACTATATTAATATTATTGTTCTTCACCACCTTAACGCCTCACATTCTTTAACCCTCCTCCCAGTAGCACAGCGCTTCTCTCCATCGGGATACAATTGTTCTCATTGGCCCTCAATGTCTGCCAGACGGTTAGACCCACTCATTGTGGATTTTCCTTCACAGTGACAGGACTCAGGCATGATTCAGTGAACCCTAGACCCTCACCCCAATCCCCCTCTAGAGCAAAGGGACAAAGGAATGTAGGGCAGAACCTCACTCATATATGCCACACATGTCACCTGTGGAGTCCTGGAACGACCCCGTAATCTAAAGGTTGAGGGCTGTCGTAATCTTTACAGACACAGGAAGCAGGTGTCCTCTGCCACCGTGTGGAGCCAAGTTGGCAAGGATGTGACACAGGTGCCGCACCGTCTCCCTGGTGAGGCGAAGTCTCCTACGGTAAATTTTATTGGATAGTTCCATGAAGGACACTCTCATCCTGTACAATCTTGGTCTCCTTCTGCACCTTCCAGCCCCCTGCACAACTGGTGTGGCCTCTGGCCCCTGAGCCTGTCCTGCGGCTCCCTGGCCTCCGACTGCAGGGTCTCCCTGGCTGCCGCTGTACATTGTTGCTGGAGTCTGTGCTCCTCCAGCGCTGTGATAAGTAGAACAGCCAGCTCCACTGACTCCATACCAATATCGATTGGATTCCTGCAAGGGATGAGAGAGAGAGAGAGAGAGAAACAATCAGGTGTCGCAGTCAATTAATGTCAGTATCTACCTTGACTCACTGGCATCCCAGTTCTGGAAGCAGTCAGTCCCACACTTTAGCCGCTAGAAACCACTTAATCACAGCTCAGCTGCCCTCCCATCTCCATTACAGGCCTGGTCCCTCACCCAATCAGAGTGGCCTTGGCCCTCTTTCTGGTTCTCCCCTCCCTTATGCTCTCTAACACTGGGGATTCTGACAGGAGGGTAGATACTCCCACATCTCTAATGGACAGAATCAACTGGGTGGTGATGTCCGCCGGGGGGGATAATAGATCCTGACTGCAGGTGTTGGGGTCTGGTGCAGAAGTGAGCCCAGTGCCTCTGATCTTGTACAACCAAGTGTTGAGCCCTGAACCCAGAGTACTCATCCCATTCCTTGACTTTGAGACTGTGGGAGCTGATGTTAAGCGTTAACTCTTGATGGCCAATTAGTTTGACGAGCATTAGTCTCAGGAATGTTAAAGGGCACAATTACTCTCATCACACCGCACTTCCCACTCCATGTGGTCCGAAGTTGCACCCCCACCCCCCCCCAAACCCCTATGCCACAGACAGCAGACTAACATACCCCGAAAAGTACTTTTAACTAACAGACTGCAGGACCACCCCACCAATCGGGACCCTCATCCTGAAAAGCCCCGAATCCTCTGGAACAGGCTAGCAGGCTCTGTCCCTTTGGACTCCCCAGTGCTCAGTGGAGAGGGGTTCCCACTCACACTCTTGGAGGTCATGGCGCCTGGTTCCCGCTTTTAAAAAGCTGTAATTCATGTACAGGTAACATCATGCTGGTGGGTGGGAAAATTCTATGAGAGCTGAAGATGTGATATTAACCACACTAAATACATGTTAATGGATTCAAATTCATGCTAATCAGGTTTGTGCCCTCCTTGTGTCATCAGGGAGGTTCCAGGAAAATCACAATCGGAAATCTTGTTGGCACAAATCCTGTCCTTAGCCTCTTGTGAGATTTAGTGGCCAAGAAGGAATTTGCACCTTTGGCTAATGTGGCTGCTAAATCCCACCCATATACTCGTATTTTCATAATTGTAATTGACAAAGTCAATATTTTCACAGCCCGTATCTCTTTTCCAATGTCATTGTGTGGGACTCAAGGCTTTCTATTTGGAAGTTCGCATGCATAGTTAGCCAACATTTGCTATCCTAGAATTGCTGAACAGAGTATTAAACCATATGGAATGTGTTGCCAGTAGTACAACTCCTTTAAGGTTGGGACTTTCCTCAGACTGGCTTTTGCTCCACAGCTGTAATTTCACTGAAACCATGGGCCCGATTTAACCATCTTCGTTCTAAGTGCCGAATCTGGGCGTAGTACAGATCCGACTTAGAAATCTGCTTTCAGGCGCCCCCATACGCTCTTGGCCATCTCCAGTCCCATTCGTGCTGTGGGCGGGGCTTAGCACGGCCAAAACGATCGGAGCTCTGAACTGCACATGCGCAGTTAGAAAAAAAATTGGTAAAATTGGTAAAAGTCAGATCGCTCCCGAGTCGCAAAAAGCGGAGGAAGCGGCCCCGGAGCAAAGCGGTAGCGAGGGTGTATCTGGGGGGGGGGGGGGGCAGATGGATCTCTGGTGGGGGGGCAGATGGATCTCTGGTGGGGGGGGGCAGATGGATCCCTGGTGCAGGGGCAGATGGATCTCTGGTGGGGGGGGGCAGATGGATCTTTGGTGGGGGGGCAGGGGCAGGGGGGTCCGCTGCCACTCTGCGGGTGATCGGTGGGGGGTCAGCCCTCCCCTCCACCACCAGACAACGATCAGCCCTCCCCACCACCACCAGACAACGATCGGCCCTCCCTCCCCCACCACCAGACAACGATCGGCCCTCCCCCCCACCACCAGACAACGATCGGCCCTCCCCCCCACCACCAGACAACGATCGCTCCCCCCCGAGATACATCTGACCCGCCTCCTCCTTCTCCCGCCCCTCACAACCAGACAACGATCTGACCTCACTCCCCTCCTCCCCCCTCCAACCAGAGAATGTTCTGACCCGCCTCCCTCCCTCCCGCCCCACTGATCTGAGCCAGAGAGCCGTTGGAAACACTGAACGCTCCCTTCAGAGGCTGGAGCACCCGACTCAGACTTTTATTTGGCAGGTCCGTAACGGCACGGTTCCGGATCGGCAAATGCGGTGGTAAAGGGGGAAATGCTGATAAAGTTGGGCGGGCAGTTTATTAATTCAATTTAAATGCATGCAAATACATTTAAATCGCCGTTGCGCCCGTTTTGGGCGCGAAGTGGATCGCCGCCATTCCCGGGTTTGGGTAAAGTGGCAATCTGCGCGGATGCAGGTGCAGATCACGATAAAGGCCTCACACCCGACTTTAACACGATTTCGCGCCCGAAAACGGGTGCAAATTGTTGGTAAAATCGGGCCCTATGTGTGCATAAACGGGGATTCTGTGAAATTACAACAATAGATGTTAGATTCTGTGCATATGATAATTGATACAAGAACTTTTCCCATATATTTATCCTCACAGGGCAGAGCAAGCCCCGAGCATGCTCCCCTCAGTTTTTTATTTTGTAATGCACCTAACCAATGGTTCACACTGGGACATTGAAAGCTCCGGCCTATCGGGTATTTTAAACAGACCTTATATGGAGCTGTGAGGATACAAGTTTTCCTCCCAATTACACAGCACTCCAGCATGTTGCTGCATGTCAGCCCTTTCTCTCTCGTTTCCCTTGGGCTCTCCCACTTCAGACTGAGCTGAGGCTGCTGCTGCTGCTGCTGATGCAGCCAGATGAGTAAGTCCGTCTTAAGTTGCTCCTCTTCTAATCATTGAGCTGTGGTGATTCAGTTGACATTCACAGCTTACTGAAATGGTGATGGTGATAAGCTGATGAGGCCCAAGGCCCAATTTGGACAAACATTGCACTTCAAGTTTCTGACGCGCACTCAGAGCTTCTGCCTACTTTAGGAGTGTGGGCCTGGACTAACTTCTAGTCCCACCAGGTCTGACATGAAAGAAGTTCTGTAGAACTTTGTTAGTAAAATAATTGCTTTTCAATGGATAACCAGATTACAAAATCCACAGAATCCGTACAGTGCAGAGTGAGGGCATTCGGCCCATTGAATCTACACCAACCATCCAAAAGGGCACTCTACCTAGGCCCACATTCCCGCCCAATCCCCTTAACCCTGCGCATAGATAATGGTCAGTCCACCTAATCTGCACATCTTGTGGACACTAAGGGGGCAACTTAGCATGGCCGAAGCACTTGTGCCAATATCAGATGATACTAACAACAGGTACACCTCTTCCATTTCTGTCATTTTATACCTGCGACAATAGGATTCTAGTCATGGATTTAAACTAATAATTACATATTCCAGTCATCCTTATTTGCAGACACAAAAATCTTCAGACAGCATTGGCACACATATCTTGAGAATGCTTCTTCTGCCCAATTTGAGATAACAACATAGCCAGACTGAAGAGAGAAACCCACATAAATGTGGGTCCCTTAAGCTCCTGATTTGCAAGCCTCAAAAAATAAAATGGCCTTTCCAGTATCAATGAGGTAATGCGTGTAAATTCAGGACCAAGGGAGTTAATTCACTTTATTTTTGTTTGCTATCCACCAGCTTGTAGCTATTCTAAGCCAGGTCACAATGAAAAAATGTTCTGACATGCTGTGTGGAGCAGCCTGATTTGATAATTATTATTTAGTTCTTAATAGTTCAGCATTACTGAAAGGGAACAGCAATAAATCAGTAATCCATGAAAAAATTAGAAGGACCAAACTATTCTGGCCTTGTTCTTCAGTTCTTCCACTCCATCTGATGGAGCAGCGCTCCAAAAGCTAATGGCATTTGCTACCAAATAAACCTGTTGGACTTTAACCTGGTGTTGTTAAAACTCTTACCTTGTTCTTCAGAACAGACTGTTCTTAGCCTGTGGACCCAGCTCCATATTATTATTGAACTTCACATGTTTCATTTAACAGTCTGTACTTCACACTGGCCCATTGTTTGGGAAGAAGTCATTTAACATCCTAATTTATTTTAGACTGAGGACCAACATCACAAGTTAATATGACCAAGCATCTTGCATCACCTGCTCATTTACAGAGCCAAATGAATGGAAGTATTTGAATAATTAGTTGTTATTTGTCCCTGGATTTAAAAAGTGTCAAAGGGAAGGGCAAAGGGAAGAGATGGAGATTTGATGCTCACTCTCCTCCTCGGCTGAACTTCTGACTCCAACTATATTCTAACAAGGTACATGAGTCCATCATCCCTGCACCTTCCCTGAGAGAGGGAATATACAATCACATGAAACAAAATAAGTGGGTGCCTCGGTGGCACAGTGGTTAGCCCTTTTGCCTCACAGTGCTAGGGACCCAGGTTCGATTCCCAGCTTGAGTCACTCTTTGTGAGGAGTCTGCACGTTCTCCCCGTGACTGTCTGGAGACAATACACATCTCTTTAACCTGTGCTTAATGCTCCCTCCACTCACATTGTCTGTATCTTTAAGACCTGGTTGGCTGTAGAGATTTGCATTCTAATCAGTATTCTGTAACTTGATTTTGTGTCTCTGTGCCCTGTTTGAGAGCAGATTTCCACTCCATCTGATGAAGGAGCAGCGCTCCGAAAGCTAATGGCAGTTGTTACCAAATAAACCTGTTGGACTTTAACCTGGTGTTGTTAAAACTCTTACTGTGTTTACCCCAGTCCAACGCCGGCATCTCCACATCATGACTCCCATTGATGCAGACAGGGGTATGTTGTGGACTCAACCACTACAAGTTGAACAAGTTCAAATGGTTGACTCTTTAGTCCAGCTGGGTACAATGCAGGCTCAACCTGCTGCTATCATAGTTGCAGATTACATTGCTTATAAAGAGGCATACATAATCTTACAGTGGTCCAGCAATCTGTGCTCTACGGCAGGGTTTCCCAAACTTTTCCAGCCACAGAACGCTTTTGACCTCCCAAGAGCACTGAAGGAACCCCTGTGAAGAGTCAAACCACAGAAAAATGATTGTTTTTGCACAATTGATACAAACATACCCAAATCTAATTTAAAATAATTTAAAAATGACTAATAATTAAAAAGTTCTCATTAAAAACATACTTGGGTCTTACCTTTTTGTCATTTTTAATGGGAGGAGTGTTATTGTTTTAAATGGAAAAGTGCTTCTGGAATACTGATTTTCTCACTCACACTCACCTCTCTCACACGCACTGATCTCAAACACACACACACACTCTCTCACACTGCACTCATTCATCTCTCACACACTCTCCGAGGCACACCCATCCCCAATCGTTGTCCAAGGCCTGAGCTCCCCTCTTCCACTACCCCCCCCCCTCCCCCACCCCCCACCCACCACAAGCCCTGCTTTCACTCCCTTACAGGCCCCTTGTTCATCTCCTCGCAGGCCCCCCTTTCACCCCCTTATAGGCCCTGTGTTCACCCCCTTTCACTGCCTCGCAGGCCCGGCTTTTACCCACTTGCAAGCTCTGTATTCATCTCCTCATGGGCCCCCCATTCACCCCTTCACAGGCCCTATGTTCACTCCCTGTCAGGCCCCCCTTTCACCTCCTCATAAGCCCAGCTTTCACCTCCGCGCAGACACAACTTTCAGCTCCTCTCAGGCCCCGCTTTCAGCCACTCGTAAATCCCATGTTCACCCCCTCGCAAGTCCTGTGTTCACCCACTCACATGTTCTGTGTTCACTCCTTCCTAGACCCCACCCTCATCTCTGCTCCACTGTCCATGCTCCCCCAGAGCAATATAATTTAAGTTTTATGCTATTTCACCTGGAAGGACCTGCTGAAGTAAACATTGGAAGCCACGGTGATCTTCACAGCCCCTGGCAGATCCAACCTCACTGTGTTGTGTGGCTGCAGTCTGGTTGAAGTAGGTGGCACGGACAGCCATCACTTTCTTGGTGAAACATGGGGGCCTTTCATAGCTCCTGATTGAGGTGAAGCTAGAGGAAGTGTTTTCTCTGAGTATCCTACTCCTCCAGCCTCTGCACATGGCTTCTTCTCTCTGCTGTCTGTGTTCCATCTCATACTGCAACCTTAACTTCCAATACTGAAAGCAGGCTTTCCTCCGACAGGCCCTCCAGTTCCTCTGACCTCCTTACAGCACAATTCCCATTAAGAAGGCAGCTCACTGCCACCTTCTCAAAGGGGATGGGCAACAAATATTGGCCTAGCCAGCAATCCTCCCGTAGATTAATTTAAAAAGTCACTTGAAATTAGTGTCAAAAATAATAATTGTCTTGAAATTTCAGCAATGTCCATCATTATTATTTGATGTCAATTTCTATTTAACAGTGAATTGAATGGCCTCCTTACTCTTGACTTATGGGGGAAATTCTCCCGTCCCACCCACCACAGGAATCGTAGCGGGCGGTGTGGGGGGAGGGGAGTGGACCACTCAAAAGTGCATTGACCTCGGACAGGATTCTTCGGTTTTGGGGCGAGCATGGCTGAAGAATCCCACCCTATATTTGTGACTTTCACATGAAAATAATTTTTAAATGACTAACTCATGTTAAGATAGATCATTACACAACTTTATTGTGACAGTAAAATGGAAAAAAACCTCTTCTAATTCCTGTCCAAATAAATATGATTCGCAAAGTACTTTCATCCTGAAAACATTGCTCCTTTAAACATAGCAGGCCTCCGATACCACTATTCTGTTTTCTATTGATTGAAAAGAGCTGACTGTCTGTCTAGCCAGTTGTTTTCTATCAGTTAAAAGCCAGTGGGTTGCACTCCTGTGTAGGTTTAAGCAGGCATAGAATAGAATAGAATCCCTACAGTGCAGAAGGAGACCATTTGGCCCCTCGACCCTGCACCAACAACAATCCCACCTAGGCCCGATCCTTGCAACCCCACAAATTTACCCTGCTAATCCCCCTGATACTAAGGTGCAATTTAGCATGGCCAATCAACCTAGCCCGCACATCTTTGGAGTGTGGGATGAAACCCACACCATTCGGCCAAAAGTGGAGACAGAATTGGAACGACTGTTGAGCATGGGGACACTGGAACCCGTCACCACCAATGAATGGATCACCCCAATTGTTCCAGTTTTAAAGATAGATAGCACAGTGAGGATCTGTGGGAATTTCAAGGTTACTGTGAACCTAGCATTGTGTGTGTGAATCAATACCCACCTCATCTCATTGAGGACCTGTTTAGTGGCAGGAGGGGAGACATTTTTGAAGATGGGCTTATCACAGGCCTATCTTCAAATGGGTGTTGCGGAAGAGTTCTCTATGAACTTCTCTATGAACGGTATGTTTTGTCTGTATAGCGTGCAAGAAACAATACTTTTCTCTGTATGTTAGTACATGTGACAATAATAAATTGAATCAAATCAAATCAAGGAGTCTCAACCACCTCTGACGGTAACTCATCGAGGACTTTTCTGCTACGTGTCTTCCCTTCAGCATCACGTCGGTGCCAGCCCTTTTCCAGAGAGCAATACATCAAATTCTAAGTGGGTTACCTGGGGTCCAGTGTCACGTGGATGATATTTTGGTGACAGCTCCACTGAGGAGGAGCATTTGAAGAAACTAGGAGAGATCTCAGGGGGTTGCAGGAGCATAGCTTGCAAGTAAAGAAAACAAAATGCAAATTCTTTAAAGATTCGATTGAATACTTGGGCCATGTCATTGATAGCAAAGGCCTACACCAGGCACCCACAAAAATGAAGGCCATTATGAAGGTTCCTGGACCAGGGAAAACATTGCAATTGTGATCATTCCTGGGGTTGGTAAAGTATTATGGCAAGCTCATGCCAGATCTGGCCACCATATTGAAACAATTACACCAACTGCTTGGTAAAGGCCGACCATGGAGGGGGACGCAGGGTGTGAGGAGGCTTACCAGGAGGTAAAACATGCTTAAGAAGGTCAGAAGTGCTAACCCATTTAGACCTGAAGTTGCCACCGCAATTGGCCTGTGATGCCTCGCCTTATGGGGTTGTCAGTTCAGTTCATTTATTAGTGTCACAAGTAGGTTGACATTAACATTGCAAAGAAGTTACTGTGAAAATCCCTAATGGGGTTGGCATTGTATTGTTGCATATATTGTCAAATGGAGAGGAAAGACCCATTGCCTTTGTGTCAAGATCTTTGACAAAAACAGAGGAAAACGATGCCCAGGTCGAAAAGGAAGGATTCAATATTATGTTTGGTGTGAAGAAATTCTCACATTACATTTAAATCAGCCTGATTTATATCCCTACCAGCCCAGGAGGTGGGAGTTGCCCATATTGGGGGGATGTCGATTGTGGAGAAAGAGAGTTATCATCCTTCCTCTGTTAAGAGGAATGGTGCTGGAAAAAGTGCACCAAGGGCACCTGAGCATGGTGCGAATGAAGGAGATTGCCAGGAGCTATTTTTGATGGCCGAGTGTAGACTCACAGATCGAGGAGAAAGCAGATACTTGGGAATCATGCGCTCTAGTATGGAAGGCGCTGCCATTCATCCATGGGAATGGCCTGAAGCTCCTTGGCAAAGGATCCATGCAGTCTTTGCAGGTCCGGTGGAAGAACAAATGCTATTGATGGTGGTCGATGACCATTCTAAGTGGCCAGAAGCGGCAATCATTAAGTTGGTTTTCCACAGAGGTGACAATAGATCAACTTTATGAATTGTTTGCTAGATTTGGAAATCCCAAACAAGTGGTGAGTGACAATGATGCATTTGCGGTGAAGGAGTTTGGGGAGTACCTCGACCACCAATGAGTCCAACATGTTTGGTCAGCTCCCTACCACCCAGCAACAAATGGCCTGGCGGAAAGGTTTGTCCAGACTTTGAAGCAGATGCTGAAATCTTCCCAAGGGAAGAGTTCCCTTGGAAAATGAGTGAATCAACTTCTCAGTATGTATCATAATACACCACATGCAATGACCCAGTGTTCTCCGGTGTCATAAATGTTTGGTCACAAACTGAGGACTACTAACATACTATACTCCTTATACACCTATGACTGTGTGGCTAAATTCCATGCCAACTGCATTTTCAAGTTTGCCAATGACACCACCGTGGTGGGTTGGATCTCAAAAAATGATGAGACTGAGTACAGGAAAGAGATAGAGAATCTGGTGAACTGGTGCGACAACAATAATCTCTCCCTCAATGTCATTAGAACGAAAGAGATAGTCATCAACTTCAGGAAGTGTAGTGGAGGACATACCCTGTCTACATCAACAGGGATGAAGTAGACCTGGTTGAGAGCTTCAAGTTTCTAGTGTCCAGAACACAAACAACCTGACCATGTCCCTCCACGCTGATGCTATAGTTAGGAAAACCCCAACTTTCTCAGGAGGTTAAGGAAATTCGGCATGTCCACTACAACTCTCATCAATTTCTACAGATGCATCACAAAAAGCACCCTTTTCAGATGTATCACAGGTTGGTGTGGCTCCTGCTCTGACCAAGAAACTGCAAAGGGTTGTGAATGTAGCCCAGTCCATCACTCAAACCAGCCTCCCATCCACTGACTCTGTCTACACTACCCGCTGCCTCGGAAAAGCAGCCAGCATAAGTAAGGAGCCCACGCACCCCGGACATACTCTCTTCCACTTTCTTCTGTCGGGAAAAAAATTCAAAAGTCTGAGAACACGTACCAACCGACTCAAGAACAGCTTCTTCCCTGCTGCTGTCAGACTTTTGAATAAACCTATCTCGCACTAAGTTGATCTTTCTCTACACCCTAGCCATGACTCTAATACTATATTTTGCACCCTCACCTTCCCTTCTCCCCTATGTACTCTATGAATGGTATGCTTTGTCTATAGCACAAGAAACAATACTTTTCACTGTATCTCAATACATGTGACAATAATAAATCAAATCAAATAAAAAAAACAATACGGCTTCCACTCCTCACAGTACTGAAAGTATCCGAATGCAACTCACTGCTGACATTTGTCACTGTACTGACTGTGCTCATGGAGCTTTGTCCCAGTTCACCTTTTCTGAAGCGTCTAATTTCTTTCACTGATTTGTGTAACAGCTCGGGATGTTTCTCCAAGTTAAAAGTGTTCTATAAACGGGGATAGTTCTTAAGAACTTACAGGACTTCTGAGAATTTACTTTAATGTTTGGAGCATTGGTTTGAAATTGCAAAAAGACCCAAAATGAAATTTCCATCGGTCCAGACTCGCAGCAGAGGATGGCCCAGTGCTTTCCTGGCTGACCCAGGCTTCCTAGACATCAACAGTGTCAGCTTCCTGTCATTGTTAACAAGAGAGGAAAATTCTCCGGCCGCAGTGATTGGTACAAAGCCAGTATGTGCTCAGAATACCTTTCAGAGGGAAATTCTAACCAGTGCAAAGATATACAAATCCACTCTAAAAAAATAAGTGTGGCAGAAAATTAAATAAAACTTCTCTTTTAAAACCATTTAATGTTAGTGATATTTAGGTATTTTGAAATATAAATTTTATATTGTATTTTATATTATAAAGAATTTAAAGACTTGCTAATAGATTCTTTAATTGGTATGTATGACCATCAATTTGAAGCAGGTCTTTTGACTTGATTCATTGTCACATGTATTAGTACGCAGAGAAAAGTATTGTTTCATGCGCATGGTGGCACAGTGGTTAGCACTGCTGCCTCACAGCGCCAGGGACCCGGGTTCGATTCCCGGCTTGGGTGACTGGCTGTGTGGAGTTTGTACGTTCTCCCCGTGTCTGCGTGGGTTTCCTCTGGGTGCTCTGGTTTCCTCCCACACTCCAAAGACGTGCTGGTTAGGTGAATTGGCTATGCTAAATTCTCCCTCAGTGTATCCGAACAGGCGCCGGATTGTGGCGAATAGGGGATTTTCACAGTAACTTCATTGCAGTGTGAATGTAAGCCTACTTGTGACTAATAAATAAGCTTTACTTTACAATACAGACAAAGCATACCGTTCATCGAGAAGGAAAGGAGAGGGTGCAGGATGTAGTGTTACAGTCATAGCTAGGGTGCAAGCAAGGCTTACATTAAGACTGCAATGAAGCTACTGTGAAATTCCCCTAGTCGCCACAGTCGGTGCCTGTTCAGATCAATGCACCTAACTAACACGTCTTTCAAAATGTGAGAGGAAACCGGAGCATGGAAGGAGTACCTCTGGGTACTCCTGGGTGGAGGGTCCTGGCTGAGCTCTTGCCGGTCCTCTTCCCTTATCGTACTCAGCGACCCCTGGGGTCCTGCACGGGAGATAGGGCAGCTCTGAGATCCAGAAGCCCCACTTCCCTCTGGAGCTGACACTTTTCCACCAGTGCCTGCACCATGGTGGAGAAGGGTGCAGGTGACAGCTGCAACTTATCCATGATGCTCATTTCTGAGGTGTCTCTCTCGGAGCTGCTCGGGTCTGCAGTGTCCAGAGGATACAGGAATGGTCTGGATTGGTTGGCTGATTGACCTGCAAGTAAGCGAGATGGTTATTAGTGCATCAAGGGGGATGAATAATGGGAGAAGTTAACTCATGTGAGGCTTGCACCATAGCTGGATGTGTTGAGGGCTCTCACTTATGTCTGCTGTGCCAGTACGTTGGTGTGTTCCTGCTCCTTGTTGGCCAACTCAAGGGCTCTCTCCTCAAAGGGATTTTCAGCTTGAACATCACTCTGGCCGGCTTTGCCTGCTTATGCCAGTTGTGTTCACGTTTGTTCTGCAGTGAGACAGATGGAGAGAGTGTAGGCAGGAGTCCTATTAGTTCGTATGGTGATGAAAGGCTGGCATGAGTGGGATTGGCAATGTGAGGAGCAGATTATCTATTGGGGGGGCACTATGGGGAGTGGGAGGGGACAGAGGATGGAGGGCATCAAAAGAATTACTGGGAGTCCATGAGGTGGCTGGGCGAGAAATCACCGCAAAGGTGTGAAGGGTGTGTGAAGCAGCACAGCAGGAAACATCAGGAGGAAGACTCATCCTATCTGCACCAAGAAGGTCATTCATTCTCTACTGGCAATGTTGCTCCTTCATCTTATGCAGCGAGCTGGCACTCATTATCATGGCCACTGTCTCCCAGGTGGGGATGGTGACGTTGCTTGATGGACGTCTGCCTAATCGATGCCACACCATCCAGGTGTTTGGCAAGGGCTCCCTCCAAAAATCCTGGTGTTGTCTTCCTGGCAGCCATTCCCCGACTGGACTTGGACTAAGTGCTGTTGCGGTGTTTTAAACAGAGCGCCCCACTGATTGCAGAGATTACCTTTACCCAGGTGAGTAAATGAGAGGTAAGCCGCCATGAGCACAATGTGAATCATGTGAGAAAAAAACATTTCGTATAAGAGGCTGAATTTCCGGTGAGTTTTCCCAACGTCAGTGGCACCAGGATTCTCGCTGGAACCAACACTTTGAATAAATGTGTGAAAATTCTGTCCTTGATCTTTCCTGAAACAATGTCATCAGAGAATACTTTCGAACCTAGTTTTGTTCTTTTTTAAAATAAAACTTTGATATATCTAAGAGTTGTAACCCAGTGTAGTTTTATTAATATAGTTGAAAATGGGTTTATCACCAAAAATTGAATGTTTTTAAACAATATTTAATCCACCCAAGTGAGTAACACAATTTTAAGTAATTGAAATGACTTTTAAAAATTGTTTTACAGTTAATATTTAACGGTTTTACTGGTTTCTATATGTATCCTTGTGTCTATCAGCTTAATTTAGAAACATAGAAACACAGAAAAACTACAGCACAAAACCGGCCCTTCGGCCCCACAAGTTGTGCCGAACATATCCCTACCTTCTAGGCCTACCTATAAACCTCCATCCTATTATGTCCCATGTACTCATCCAGGAGTCTCTTAAAAGACCCCATTGAGTTTGCCTCCACCACCACTGACGGCAGCCGATTCCACTCGCCCACCACCCTCTGTGTGAAAAACTTCCCCCGAACATTTCCCCTGTACCTACCCCCCAGCACCTTAAACCTGTGTCCTCTTGTAGCAGCCATTTCCACCCTGGGAAAAAGCCTCTGAGAGTCCACCCGATCTATGCCTCTCAACATCTTATATACCTCTATTAGGTCTCCTCTCATTCTACATCTCTCCAAGGAGAAAAGACCGAGCTCCCTCAGCCTATCTTCATAAGGCATGCCACTCAATCCAGGCAACATCCTTGTAAATCTCCTCTGCACCCTTTCAATCTTTTCCACACCTTTCCAGTAATGAGGCGACCAGAGCTGAGCACAGTACTCCAAGTGCGGTCTGACGAGGGTCTTATATAGCTGCATCATTATCCCCGGACTCCTAAACTCAATCCCTCGATTGATAAAAGCCAGCACACCATACGCCTTCTTAACCACCTCCTCCACCTGCAGGGCCAAATTTAGAGTCCTATGGACCCGGACCCCAAGGTCCTTCTGATCCTCTACAGTACTAAGAGTCTTTCCCTTTATATTGTACTCCTTCATCCCATTTGACCTGCCAAAATGGACCACTACGCATTTATCTGGGTTGAAGTCCATCTGCCACTTGTCCGCCCAGTCTTGCATCCTATCTATGTCCCTCTGTAACTTCT
The DNA here is from genome assembly GCF_964213995.1 of Mustelus asterias. Taxonomy (NCBI): domain Eukaryota; kingdom Metazoa; phylum Chordata; class Chondrichthyes; order Carcharhiniformes; family Triakidae; genus Mustelus; species Mustelus asterias. Next base: position 41,730,263 of record NC_135801.1, read on the forward strand.
GACTTCCCTCCAGACTATCCACAACCCCACCAACCTTCATGTTGTCGGCAAACTTACCAACCCATCCCTCCACTTCCTCACCCAGGTCATTTATGAAAATGACAAACAGCAAGGGTTCCAGAACAGATCCCTGGGGCACACCACTGGTGACCGACCTCCAATTAGAAAAAGACCCATCTCTGCCTCCTTTGGGCAAGCCAGTTCTGGATCCACAGGGCAGCAGTCCCTTGGATCCCATTCCCTCTCACTTTTTCTAGAAGCCTTGCATGGGGGACCTTATTGAATGCCTTGCTAAAATCCATCTAAACCACATCTCCCACTTTTCCTTCGTCAATGTGTTTAGTCACATTTTCGAAGAACTCCACCAGGCTCATAAGGCACGATCTGCCTTTGACAAAGCCATGCTAAGTATTCTTGAGCATACTAAACCTCTCTAAATGCTCATAAATCTTGTCCCTTAGAATCTTCTCCATCAGCTTACCAACCACTGAGGTTAGACTCACCAGTCGGTAATTTCCTGGGCTATCCCTATTCCCCTTCTTGAAAATAGAAACCACATCCGCAATCCTCCAATCCTCTGGCACCTCTCCCGTCTCTATCGATGACGCAAAGATCATCGCCAGAGGCTCTGCAATCTCTTCCCTCGCCTCCCACAGTAACCTGGGGTACATCCCATCCGGACCCGGCGACTTATCTATCTTGATGCCATTCAAAGATTCCAGCACAACCTCTTTCTTAAAGTCCACATACTCAATCTTTTCAGTCCACCGCATGTCCGCAGTACATCCACCCAGGTCCTTCTCCTTTGTGAAAACCGAGGCAAAATACTCATTAAGCACCTCTGCCATTTCTACTTTTTAGAAGCCATTTCATAGGCCTCAAAATGCGCTTCGTAGAAACTTTCCATGGTGATTAATTTTATCTGGGGGCAGAGCCAGAATCATGGATTGGGCTGGCCTTCGGTGCAATGTTTTTCAAGCCAGTGCAAAAGATCACACAAATTCCATTTTCACTGGCAGTCATTTGTGTTTGAAATTCTTCACTCATTGCGGCTGGTTTGGTCAATAATCAGCGGGAAATATCAGAGTGGCCTCACAGAAACTCGACCCCATCATGTCAAGTACTGGAGTTATATCTTTTCCTGAGTTAAGCTTTACTGGGGCAGATTAATGCATCGGACTGCAGCCGAAGGCAGGGGCTCCGCCAGGGTGAAGGGCCAATTAAGCATAAGATGTTGTGGCCTGATTGGTTTTATTATTAATGGATTGTGTCTTTATTATAGAGGCTCATTTCTTCAGAAATCTTGCTACACTTTTGTATTTTTATAGACTGGACCAGGATTGCAGAGGATCCCTGAATGTTTTTAGTGGCCCGGACAACAAAAATTCTTAATCTTGTTCTGAACTTGCATGCATCCAAACAAACGACATGTAGGTATATTTAGCTTCTACACACCATTTATGTAGCTGCTCTGCACATTATCAGCAGTTTGTCCCACTACTCATTGATTGTCACACACTCTGACCTGTCATGACTCAGTTGTCTCCACTGCTTTCTTTATGAAAACAAGTTCTTTGAATGTGTTTTAGTGTGTTGATAGTGGGTCACAGATTTCACAGCAATTCTCACGGTATCTAATGGTCTGACCTTGAAATGTATCCAGTTACCATGAATGTTGTACAAAGGAGTTGAGGGTAAATATGCAATACCCAGACAGTTAGTTCTTATCAATGTTTTCTTGATGGCACACTGTTTCAAAACAACACTGAGGATACTATATCTAAATTCCCACATCAATCCTGAACTGGCACTTAAAAAAGTACCACGAAAAGAAACACATGCTTGATAAATTGTCATGTTAAAGTTGCAGCTGTCTAGGCTATTAATGTCAGTCGCCTGAGGTATCAGAAGGTTAAACTTTCCACTTTTGTTGTCAAAATCAATTATTAAAGTGCCAGAATCGTAAGTATCATCTACTTTTTCTAAAAATGTATTGAAAAATGTACTTGATGTGCTATCACATTATAATAACACAACATGGATCTTCTCGCATTCCTAACAGCATTCAAAAGATTTGGCCAAAATGCAAAGAGGTGATTCTTTTAATGTTTTTTTAAATTGCATTTTCAAATGGTTACATCTAGGTAAGCGTTGTATGAGTACATTAACATGGTAGGTTTCTTGGCATGCATAGCATCAAGATGTGTTTTAGGATTAGGTGTTGGGATAATAGGACAAAAAAATCAACCTATATGCAAACATTTTTAGATGATATGATTTGATTTATTGTCACATGTATTAGTATCCAGTGAAAAGTATTGTTTCTTCCATGCTATATAGACAAAGCATGCTGTACATAGAGAAAGAAAGGAGAGAATACAGAACGTAGTGTGACGGTAAAAGAGTTAGAATAAAGTTTTAAAGCACAGAACGAGAGTAAAAGATAGAATTAGAGTATGCTGGGCACAGCTCGCAAGAAGTTGCCTCGCTCTGGCACCTTCTTGGATCAAGGGGCTATTGTGCAAGCCTACAGATGTTTCATAGAAACATAGAAGATAGGAGCAGGAGGAGGCCATTCGGTCCTTCGAGTCTGTTCGGCCATTCATCATGATGGCTGATCGTCCAACTCAATAGCCTAACCCTGCTGTCTCCCTTTGATCCTGTTCACCCCAAGTGCTACATCTAGCTGACTCTTGAATACATTCAATGTCTTGGCATCAACTACTTCCTGCAGTAATGAATTCCACAGGCTCACCACTTTTTGGATGAAGAAATGTCTCCTCATCTCCACCCTAAATGGTCTACTCTGTATCCTCAGACTGTGACCCCTGGTTCTGGACACCCCCACCATCGGGAATATCCTTCCTGCATCTACCCTATCAAGTCCTGTTAGAATTTTATAATTCTCTACGAGATGCCCCCTCAATTCCCTTCTATGGATTGGAGTTTGCGATGAGTCAGTGGAAGCTTATGTACAATGAGAATTTTTGACAATTTGAATGCAGTGCAGTTGAGTTATACTAGAGGTTGGTCGAGCAATTGCCCTGGATTGGCAAGGGATATGATGGTCATTCTGTCCTCCTGGACAGAATGGCTCCAGTTTTGGTACTTTTACTTGCTTGGATTATGAACCAGAGAATTAGGTGCAAGGCCAGCATTCCTGGACCATGGTGTTCCTGCTAGGAGCAGTGCTAAATAAATAAATGCAAATTTTGAGGTCAGTATAGGGCAATCAGCCAATTTACATTCTGACAGGTCCTGGCAAGACCATCAGTGCAGGCTCACTCAAAACTCACTCAAGGAAACTGCAACGTTCTGGATTCAAGTGTAACTGGACTTCCCAGAAGTTGAGGTTCCATTGTGGCCTTCAGTTGTGACAAATGTCAGTGTTTGCTGCTATTAGATTTGAACGACTTGGACCAATATGTCTGAGGAGAGAAGTGGCAAGCCTGAAAGTTGGAAATTTGGGGGTGATTCTAAAGTTACTCTTCTGAGGCAAACAACTCTCTGACTGCTGTTTTCAGTACAGAATTCTGTAGGCCAAGGAGTGAGGCTAATGTAAATCCAACTCAAGGGACTGGACTTTAAAAATTAGGGCAGTTTGTTAGTGACTTAATCAGAGGAACTATGTCATTGGTGCTCCACTATTAGGTTAACTACAGGCCAATGTGATAAAGTGCTTGTGGCTTTCCTATCAACTGCACAGTGTGGCATAGTGGTTAGCACTGCTGCCTCACAGCACCCAGGACCTGGGTTCAATTCCAGCCTTGGGTGACTATCTGCGTGGAGTTTGCACATTCTCCCTGATTCTTTGTGGTAAATTGCTCCTTAGTGTCCCAAGATGCGCAAGTTAGGGCAATTAGCAGGGTAAATATGTGGGGTTACAGAGATAGGGCCTGGGTAAGATGGTCTGTCGGAGAGTTGGTGTAGACTTGATGGGCTGAATGACCTCCACTGCACTGTAGGGGCACTGACAAGAAGAGGATTAAGGCCAGAAGTGATGTAAATAGGGAAGTCTTTTACTTTCTTTGTCAGGCAGGGAGGAGCAACAATACACAGAAAGTTTCAGCTTAGTCTTGGATTCTCCCACATCCTCCAGTCAACTTACCTGGGTAGTGGGGGCCAACCCTCTTGCCAGCCAGCACTGTGCTCCCATCTCCTCAACAATGCTCATTCCTGCCAGTTAAACTATCCCAGGCCTGAAGCTGCAGAGCTCAGGCAGTTAGCCATCCCTCCCTGATCCTAACTGCTCCCCCACCCCTCCAATTTCCAATTTGAATTAAATTTGAGGCTCTCATTGGTTTAAGTGCAGGAATGACTTGGGCCAAGGGGTTAAGCCAATGTGAAATCAATTGCTTCAAATGAGCACAAGCAGTGGGATTGGAGTATTACAGATTTGTCATTCAATCAGGGGAGTTGTGGAGATAGTGGATAGATTTTTAAGATATTCCTTTTTGGATGTGAGTTCCATTGACAATTAAAGAACCAGCATTGTTTTCATCTCTAATTGTTTTTGAGAACCATATGTAATATTCTTGATGTTATTGGGCTAATAGAATGTTTATGAAGTTTACTGAGGTAAGGAAACTGTTACTTTTATTGGAACATTACTTCCTGTCTCTTTGACATGAGATCTGCATGAAAGAGCAAAATCATGTGATACTGCATCACTTCCTGTGATGATGTATAATATGTCTCATTAGCATATCATACAATTAGCATTAACCCCTTATACTGCAGAGTGGAACCACCTTCTTGAACCATTACAGCCCATATAGTGTAAGTACACCCTCAGTGCTGTTAGGAAGGGAATTGCAGGATTTTGACCCAGTGGTAAAGTATCACGTGTGCATCATAAGTGCCAGACAATGACCATCTCCAACAAGAAAGAGTCTAATCGCCTCCCCTTGATGTTCCATGACAATGAAGGAGTGGCAATATAATTCCATGTCAGGATGGGGTGTGATTTGGGGGGAACTTGCAGTGGTGTTGTCCCCATGCTTCTACTGCCTTTGTGCTTTGAAGTGGTAGAGGTTGTTGGTTTGGAAGGTGCTGTTGAAGGAGGCTTGGCAGTGCATCTTATAGACTGGCACACACTGCTAACATTGGGCATTGCTGGTGGAGAGAGTGAATGCATGAAGGTTTATGATAGTGGATGGGCAACTTTGTCCAGGTTGGTTTTGAGTTTGATAGTGTTATTGGAGCTACATTCATCCAGTCAAGTGGTTTGTCAGCAGTGTTACATTCCAATGTCAGGTTAGAACATAGAACAGTACAACACAGAACAGGCCCTTCGGCCCACGATGTTGTGCCGAGCTTTGTCTGAAACCCAGATCAAGCTATTTCCTCCCTATCATCCCGAAGTGCTCCATGTGCCTATCCAATAGCTTCTTAAATGTTCCTAAAGTTTCTGACTCCACTATCCCTGCAGGCAGTCCATTCCACACCCCAACCACTCTGAGTAAAAAACCTGCCTCGGACATCCCTCCTATATCTCTCACCATGAACCCTATAGTTATGCCTCCTAGTTACAGCTCCATTCACCTGAGGAAATAGTCTTTGAACGTTCACTCTATCTATCCCCCTCATCATCTTATAAACCTCTATCAAGTCTCCTCTCAACCTCCTCCGCTCCAAAGAGAAAAGCCCAAGTCCCCTCAACCTTTCCTCATAAGACCTACCCTCCAAACCAGGCAGCATCCTGGTAAATCTCCTTTGCACTCTTTCCAGTGTCTCCACATCCTTCTTATAGTGAGGTGAGCAGAACTGCACACAATATTCCAAATGTGGTCTCACCAAGGTCCTATACAGTTGCAGCATAACCCCACGGCTCTTAAACTCAAACCCCCTGTTAATGAACGCCAACACACTATAGGCCTTCTTCACAGCTCTATCCACTTGAGTGGCAACCTTCAGAGATCTGTGGATATGAACCCCAAGATCCCTCTGTTCCTCCACATTCTTCAGAACCCTACCTTTGACCCTGTAATCCACATTCAAATTTGTCCTACCAAAATGAATCACCTCGCATTTATCAGGGTTAAACTCCATTTGCCATTTTTCAGCCCAGCTCTGCATCCTATTTATATCTCTTTGCAGCCTACAACAGCCCTCCACCTCATCCACTTCTCCTCCAATTTTGGTGTCATCAGCAAATTTACTGATCCACCCTTCAGCCCCCTCCTCCAAGTCATTTATAAAAATTACAAATAGCAGAGGATCAAGCACTGATCCCTGTGGCACTCCGCTGGTAACCGGTTTCCAGTCTGAAAATTTTCCGTCCACCACCACCCTCTGTCTTCTGTTAGATAGCCAGTTACCTATCCAATCGGCCAAACTTCCCTCTATCCCACACATCATTACTTTCTTCATAAGCAGACCATGGGGGACTTTATCAAATGCCTTACTAAAATCCATGTATATGACATCAACTGCACTACCTTCATCAACACACTTAGTTACCTCCTCAAAAAATTATATCAAATTTGTGAGGCAAGACTTGCCCTTCACGAATCCATGCTGACTATCCCGGATTAAGCTGCATCTTTCTAAATGGTCATAAATCCTATCCCTAAGGACCTTTTCCATCAACTTACCGACCACCGAAGTAAGACTAACCGGCCTATAATTACCAGGGTAATTTCTATTCCCTTTCTTAAACAGAGGAACAACATTCACCACTCTCCAGTCCTCTGGCACCACCCCCGTGGACAGTGAGGACCCAAAGATCAATGCCAAAGGCTCTGCAATCTCATCTCTTGCCTCCCAAAGAATCCGAGGGTATATTTCATCAGGCCCAGGGGAATTATCAACCTTCAGTTTATTCAAAATTGCTAGTACATCTTCCCTCCGAACATTTAAGTGTAGTCAAAATAATTTATATATTGAATTTTCTTTTAGTAGGGTCTGGGTGGAATTGTGGTCGGTGCAGACTCGATGGGCCGAATGGCCTCTTTCTGTACTGTAGGGTTTCTATGATCTACTTCCTCCAGCCTATCAGCCTGTGGCACCCTCTCTTCCTCAAAACCATGGCCCCTCTCCTTGGTGAACACCGAAGAAAAGTATTCATTCATCACCTCGCCTATCTCTTCTGACTCCATGCACAAATTCCCACTGCCGTCCTTGACCGGCCCCAACCTCACCCTGGTCATTCTTTTATTCCTCACATAAGAGTAAAAAGCCTTGGGGTTTTCCTTGATCCGACCCGCCAAGGACTTCTCATGCCCCCTCCTAGCTCTCCTAAGCCCCTTTTTCAGCTCATTTCTTGCTAACTTGTAACCCTCCAGCGAGCCAACTGAACCTTGTTTTCTCAACCTGACATACGCTTACTTCTTCCTCTTGACAAGACATTCAACCTCTTTTGTGAACCATGGTTCCCTCACTCTGCCATTTCCTCCCTGCCTGACAGGGACATACCTATCAAGGACACATAAGGGTTATGCTGCAACTGTACAGGACCTTGGTGAGACCACATTTGGAATATTGTGTGCAGTTCTGCTCACCTCACTATAAGAAGGATGTGGAGACACTGGAAAGAGTACATAAGAGATTTACCAGGATGCTGCCTGGTTTGGAGGGTAGGTCTTATGAGGAAAGGTTGAGGGAACTTGGGCTTTTGTCTTTGGAGCGGAGAAGGTTGAGAGGAGACTTGATAGAGGTTTATAAGATGATGAGGGGGATAGATAGAGTGAACGTTCAAAGACTATTTCCTCGGGTGAATGGAGTGATAACTAGGGGGCATAACTATAGGGTTCATGGTGGGAGATATAGGAAGGATGTCCGAGGTAGGTTTTTTACTCAGAGAGTGGTTGGGGTGTGGAATGGACTGCCTGCAGTGATAGTGGAGTCAGAAACTTTAGGAACATTTAAGAAGTTATTGGATAGGCACATGGAGTACTTCGGGATGATAGGGAGGAAATAGCTTGATCTGGGTTTCAGACAAAGCTCGGCACAACAACGTGGGCCGAAGGGCCTGTTCTGTGTTGTACTGTTCTATGTTCTATGACACACAGTATTTGTTCCTTGAAAAGGTTCCACTTATCATTAGTGCCTTTCCCTGACAATTTCTGTTCCCATCCTATGCTTCCTAATTCCTGCCTAATCGCATCATAATTACCTCTCCCCCAATTGTAAACTATGCCCTGCCATATGGCCCTATCCCTCTCCATTGCAATAACAAAAGACACCGAATTGTGGTCACTATCTCCAAAGTGCTCTCCCACAACCAAATCTAACACTTGGCCCGGTTCATTTCCCAGTACCAAATCCAATGTGGCCCCAATTCTTGTCGGCTTATCCACATATTGTGTCAGGAAACCCTCCTGCACACACTGCACAAAAACTGCCCCATCCGAACTATTCGACCTATAAAGGTTCCAATCAATATTCGGAAAGTTAAAGTCCCCCATGACAACTACCCTGTGACCTCCACACCTATCCATAATCTGTTTAGCAATTTCTTCCTCCACATCTCTATTACTATTTGGGGGCCTATAGTAAACTCCTAACAATGTGACCGCTCCTTTCCTATTCCTAACCTCAGCCCATATTACCTCTGTAGGTTGATCCCATTGCAGTGTGATCTATGAACAGGCGAATAAGGTAAATGCTGAACTGATGAGAAAACGTGTGCCAGCCCTATTACAACTGCTCAGGCTGAAAAACAATCCACTGAATATAAAGCAGTGCAGCTTAGGTCATGATTGTTCTTATTAAGCCTGCTCTTGATTTCTAGGTGTTGTTGTTGCCACATTCTCTGTCAATGTATCATCCTGCATTCCATTGTATTCCAATGTTACACTCCATGCCTGGGAAATGTTCCTTCAGATTGCTTCATGGACATCATTTCTCTGAATGCAGCAAACTGTTTTAAAAATAAAAATGAATGTAGTGAAATACTATGCATAGCCTATTTAAGAAGTGCTAAAGAAAACCTCTCCATTATGAGGCATTAATAAAATATTACACTTCATGTATTTAAAAAACAACACATCAAAGTGTTACTGGAACATTTCCTGCTGCAATTAACAAGATTAGCCATGAATTAGTTTTCCAGGGACATACTTTTGATAGATAGTCTTATAAAATGTGGGCCCAGAAATTGAATCCTATTCAAATTGGGGTGAACATGCATGTTGTATGCTCTAAGGAGGATTATTGGAGACTGCTCCACCAGTCTCATTTATTACTGTTGAGTTGCAGGTTCCAGCAGTGATCCCAGAGGCAGTCTACAGTTTCAAAAGGTACCGAGACTGACCAGCTTAAACTTGGACCAAGGTTACAAGATGAATCTAGGGAGTAAGAGGGGCATTCACAAAGGGAGGAAGTGGTGGCTGGCAGCAATCCATTTATTTAATGTGGACTGGGAGGATGAGTTAAAGAATAATAAGTAGAAAAAGAAATAAAACTTTTCAGCTTTCAGTGATCCTTTCATGGAATGGTGGTTTGACTATGGAGCACCCGAGAATATTGACATGGATATTATATGCAAACAGCCTAATGCCTGTTTCCGACATTGTGTACACTAGACAGGAGCCTTCATCAATAAGGCAGTTGCACACTTCCAGCAGAACGAATACGTGTAAATGCTTCATTGGTTGCCATTTTAGCCATTTAGATCAGGTTGATCAACTGTTTTGTATTTTAAGGGCTTGTCCCTTGCTTTGACTGTTTGCCATGCGTCCCTTAGGAGACATCCCTTTGTCCCTTATTTTTAGGACAGCCTGTGGGAGACTGAGCCTCGTGCTTATTTTTAAATTATTTATTTTGGGAGCACACCCACTATGGCTGTTGGCTACAAGGGGGAATAATTGTCAGAACCTCTCCACCACTTGTAAGGTCACCGGAACCACTACACCCCGTCCCCCACAACCCTGTTCTAATGACCACCAGGGCTAATGACCACCAGCCAGCCCACACACAAAATGTCCCTTATTTTTTTTCGTAGTCCCCCTGAATTAGGTGTCTATTTTGTATTTGTAAAGTGGACTTGGTATGATCTAATTTCCAGGCTGCTAAGTCCAGTTTTTACTATACTATTTCAAAGCATTCATTGGCTGCGATCTAATTCACTGCACACACAAATCTCGTAATAGCTATGAGATCTTGCGAGAGGCATAAAATGGGATTTGCGCTGGCGAGATCTCAGAATAGAATCTTCCCACCCTCCTCTGACGATGCTATTAGGTCATGCCCAGGAAGGGAGTGAGTCTGATTTGCATAGATTAGCATGTATTATCAGGGCTTAACACTGCAACATCTACCCTCTCCACATCGTTCCACCCAACAGTCGTGATGACCACCCTGGGGCACATAGGTAAGTATGGCCTCTGGGTGATGAGGGACATGGCTGCACTCTGGCATGACCAACCTGGCAATGCCAATCTGGCCAGTGCTTGAGGGGTGGGAGGAAGGGAGAGCAGAGGGAAGGGAGTTCCTGATGCCTTTGGAGGGGAGGAGGAGTTCTATGATGCCTTTTAGGAGGTGGGGATGCCTTTTGGGGGAGGAGTGCCCCGATACCTGTTGGAGGGGTGTGGGGGGGGGGGGGGGAACTTTTATTTAAATTGGTGATTAAGTTGGGGACCCTTTAAAAATGGCGCCCTGATCTCAGGATTCCCGGATGTGCTGGCTCTTTTAGGCCCTGCCCTTCAGTTGATTGATTCTCGCTTCTTTAGTGAAATTGCACTGAGTGTCGTTCAATATGGTGAGAAAAGTCGGCTGTGCAAGCTACGAGATTCACACTGGTTTTCGCACCCAACATTCTGCATTGAGATGCCCGGGTTACAATTAAAGGGGATATGACCTTTGGGGGCCTCTGACTGACACAGGGGCTCTTGAAGGAGCTCAAACCTCTTGCTCTACTGCAGCCTGTGCAATTTAAAGTTGCCAGCCCAGTTGTTTGGTCTGGGTTTCCTCCTGTCATGTTTAAAATAGTGGTGGGGTGGGGTGTGGGATGAAGCACTTAATTGGTCATTAATTGGCCATTAATAGAAACATAGAAAAACTACAGCACAAAACAGGCCCTTCGGCCCCACAAGTTGTGCCGAACATATCCCTACCTTTTAGGCCAACCTATAACCCTCCATCCTATTAAGTCCCATGTACTCATCCAGGAGTCTCTTAAAAGACCCTACTGAGTTTGCCTCCACCACCACTGATGGCAGCCGATTCCACTCGTCCACCACCTTCTGTGTGAAAAACTTCCCCCTAACATTTCCCCTGTACCTACCTCCCAGCACCTTAAACCTGTGTCCTCTCGTACCCTGGGAAAAAGCCTCTGAGAGTCCACCCGATCTATGCCTCTCAACATCTTATATACCTCTATTAGGTCTCCTCTCATCCTACGTCTCTCCAAGGAGAAAAGACCGAGCTCCCTCAGCCTATCCTCATAAGGCATGCCACTCAATCCAGGCAACATCCTTGTAAATCTCCTCTGCACCCTTTCAATCTTTTCCACATCCTTCCTGTAATGAGGCGACCAGAACTGAGCACAGTACTCCAAGTGGGGTCTGACGAGGGTCTTATATCGCTGCATCATTATTCCCGGACTCCTAAACTCAATCCCTCGATTGATAAAGGCCAGCACACCATACGCCTTCTTAACCACCTCCTCCACCTGCGGGGCCGATTTTAGAGTCCTATGGACCCGGACCCCAAGGTATTAAGGGAAATACTGTTCCCCTTTGCAGAAGCTTAAAGGACAAGGGAGTACAGATTTAAAGTACCTGGCAGAAGGAACATGAAGACATGGAGAGAAACTTTTTCACACAGCACATGGTTAAGATCTGGAATGTGTTGCCTGAGAGAGTGGTGGAGGCAGGTTCAATTGAGACTTTCAAAAGTAAATTGAATCATTTGTAAAGGACGAAAGTGCAGGGCTATAGGGAGAAGATTAGGAATTGTTCATTTGGAGAGTTGGCACAGTCATGATGGGCCAAATGGCTTCCTTCTGCACTGTAACAATTTTGTGATTCTGTAAGGTCAGAGTGTGATGGAATACTGTCCACTTGCCTGGATGTGTGTGGCCCCAACAACACTCAAGAACTTGACAAAGCAGTGCATTTCAGGGATATCTTAGAAACTGTTCCCCTTTCAAAGCCAATCTCGATGGCAGCATGAATCAGATGAGCCTTGTATCCAGGTAGAAACACTGATTTGCTATCCTTGAGACCATAACTCTCTGTAATCTTGGAAGTAAATGACAGTTTAAAGCCACTGTTTACAATCCAACATTGTTAACAATCTTGGAACTTTGGAGATTAGGGACTAGCAAACAACCCAGGCTTCCCTTTAATGTTTGAGAGTCATATTACAAAGAACAAAGAAAATTACAGCACAGGAACAGGCCCTTCGGCCCTCCAAGCCTGCACCGACCATGCTGCCTGACTGAACTAAAACCCCCTACCCTTCCGGGGACCATATCCCTCTATTCCCATCCTATTCATGTATTTGTCCAGATGCCTCTTAAAACTCACTGTCGTAGCTGCTTCCACTACCTCCCCCGGCAGTGAGTTCCAGGCACCCACCACCCACTGTGTAAAAAAAGTTGCCTCGTACATTTCCTTTAAACCTTGCCCCTCACACCTTAAACCTATGCCCCCTAATAATTGACTCTTTCACTCTGGGAAAAAGCTTCTGACTATCCACCCTGTCTATGCCCCTCATAATCTTGTAGACTTCTATCAGGTCGCCCCTCAACCTCCGTCGTTCCAGTGAGAATAAACCAAGTTTCTCCAACCTCTCCTCATAGCTAATGCCCTCCATACCAGGCAACATCCTGGTAAATCTTTTCTGTACCCTCTCCAAAGCCTCCACATCTTTCTGGTAGTGTGGCGACCAGAATTGAACACTATATTCCAAGTGCGGCCTAACTAAGGTCCTAAAAAGCTGCAACCTGACTTGCCAATTTTTAAACTCAATGCCCCGGCCAATGAAGGCAAGCATGCCGTATGCCTTCTTGACTACCTTCTCCACCTGCGATGCCACTTTCAGTGAACTGTGTGCCTGTACACCCAGATCCCTTTGCCTATCAATACTCTTAAGGGTTCTGCCATTTACTATGTATTTCCTATCTGTATTAGACCTTCCAAAATGCATTACCTCACATTTGTCCAGATTAAACTCCATCTGCCATCTCTCTGCCCAAGCCTCCAACTGATCTATATCCTGCTGTATCCTCTGATGGTTCTCATCACTATCCACAAATCCACCAACCTTTGTGTCGTCCGCAAACTTACTAATCAATCCAGTTACATTTTCCTCCAAATCATTTATATATATTACAAACAGCAAAGGTCCCAGCACTGATCCCTGAGGAATGCCACTTGTCACAGCCCTCCATTCAGAAACACACCCTTCCACTGCTACCATGGCCTGTTAGGCAGATTTCAGAATAGGTCGCGTGATCCTTTCACGGTAGCACAGTGGTTAGCACTGCTGCTTCACCGCTCCAGGGACCTGGGTTCGATTCCCGGCTTGGGTCACTGTCTGTGTGGAGTTTGCACATTCTCCTCGTGTCTGCGTGGGTTTCCTCCGGGTGCTCCGGTTTCCTCCCACAGTCCAAAGATGTGCGGGTTAGGTTGATTGGCCAAGCTAAAAAATTGCCCTTAGTGTCCTGGGATGCGTAGGTTAGAGGGATTAGTGGGGATGTGGGGGTAGGGCCTGGGTGGGATTGTGGTCGGTGCAGACTCGATGGGCTGAATGGCCTCTTTCTGTGCTGTAGGGATTCTAAGATTCTAAGATTTTGTTATAAATTAAAACCACGGTCCCAAAATATAACAATCTTATAAAATGTCATATTTACAACAGTATGGTAAACTCATTATCAGACAGTTTCTCTGTTAATCCATGCATTATTGTTCCCTATGTAAACTGATAGAATTTAATTCTCTCTGTGTAGACCCTCATAGAAGTGATAACATTCATAACATTCATCCCTGAACTCAGATTATTTTCCATTGGAGAAGTTACTAAGGAATATATGGGTTGAGGAAGTTGACTTTAAAAAAATGACAGAAAACAGGAACTGCTTGTTTGGCCAAGAAAGCCATTTCCTCCACATTGCTATTTACAATTTATTTTGTCATGTAGTCTGCCAGTCCATTTAACATCAAAAAGAGTCTGTAGTGATCTTCCTGCTCATGGGAAGGTCAGTGAAAACAAAGTGCCAAAACCCCTTTTAGTCTTCCCACCTTTCCTTCCCCTGTCCTGGTATTTGTTTAAAGCCTGTTACATTTCAAACTTTTCCCAGTTCAGGTGAAATGAAATGCTAATTCTGTTTTTTGCTCTCTCCAGGGCTGCTACCTGATTAGCCAATCATTGCCAGCATTTTCTGCTTTTATTCCACAATATCTTTCTGCTCTTTTTAGCGACTTTAACGTGTTAACATCACCAAAATATCTTCCCCATTTTACATTTATATCCTAGATCCACAGCTTTACTTGGCATGAATTTCCCAGTTTGTAGGAGCTTAGGGATCATTATGTTCTGCAAAGTGAACTCTATTTGTTCTTGTGTTTCTAATCTGCAGTCCTATTCCCAAACAGGTGTTCATCCAGCTGTTTTCCAAAGCTCGTAATGCTTTAGCTGGGAGTGTTTTCCTGATGTCCACTGCTCTGTGTGAAACAACATTTGCCTTTATTAATCTATTTAACCACTTCTCCAAAGGAACACTCCCAGCTATGATATTTTCATGGTCAAATAGCCCACCAGCTTTCATTATCTAGCTTCACTTCTGAAAAATGAGTACGGGTGATGAGATACCAGAGGCCAAGCAGCAACCATGGAACTGTGCATCAGCAAGGAGTCTTTAGTATTTTCATAGAATAGAACAAAATCATAGAATCCCTACAGTGCCGAAGGAGGCTATTTAGCCCATTGAACCAGCACCAACAACAATTCCACCCAGGCCCTATCCCCGTAACCCCATGTATTTACCCTGCTAATTCCCCTGACACTAAGGGCCAATTTAGCATGGCCAATCAACCTAACCTGCACAGCTTTGACGTGTGTGAGGAAACCTGACTGGAATATAGAATAGAACATAGAATCCCTACAGTAGAGAAGGAGGCCATTCAGCCCATCGAGTGGACACGGGTGAGGTCCCTGAGGATTGGAGGATAGCGAATGTGGTCCCGTTGTTTAAGAAGGTTGGCAGGGATAACCCAGGAAATTATAGGCCGGTGAGCTTGACGTCCGTGGTAGGGAAGTTGTTGGAGAGGGTACTTAGAGACAGGATGTATGTGCATTTAGAACGGAACAATCTCATTAGTGACAGACAGCATGGTTTTGTAAGAGGGAGGTCGTGCCTTACAAATTTGGTGGAGTTTTTTGAGGAAGTGACAAAAACGGTTGATGAAGGAAGGGCCGTGGATGTCGTCTATATGGATTTCAGTAAGGCATTTGACAAAGTCCCTCATGGCAGGTTGGTTAAGAAGGTTAAGGCTCATGGGATACAAGGAGAAGTGGCTAGATGGGTGGAGAACTGGCTTGGCCATAGGAGACAGAGGGTAGTGGTTGAAGGGTCTTTTTCCGGCTGGAGCTCTGTGACCAGTGGTGTTCCGCAGGGCTCTGTACTAGGACCTCTGCTATTTGTGATATATATAAATGATTTGGAAGAAGGTGTAACTGGTGTAATCAGCAAGTTTGCGGATGACACGAAGATGGCTGGAATTGCGGATAGCGAAGAGCATTGTTGGGCAATACAGCAGGATATAGATAGGCTGGAAAATTGGGCGGAGAGGTGGCAGATGGAATTTAATCCGGCTGAATGCGAAGTGATGCATTTTGGAAGAAATAATGTAGGGAGGAGTTATACAATAAATGGCAGAGCCATCAAGAGTATAGAAACACAGAGGGACCTCGGTGTGCAAGTCCACAAATCCTTGAAGGTGCAACACAGGTGGAGAAGGTGGTGAAGAAGGCATATGGTATGCTTGCCTTTATAGGACGGGGTATAGAGTATAAAAGCTGGAGTCTGATGATGCAGCTGTATAGAACGCTGGTTAGGCCACATTTGGAGTACTGCGTCCAGTTCTGGTCGCCGCACTACCAGAAGGACGTGGAGGCATTGGAGAGAGTGCAGAGAAGGTTTACCAGGATGTTGCCTGGTATGGAGGGTCTTAGCTATGAGGAGAGATTGGGTAGACTGGGGTTGTTCTCCTTGGAAAGACGGAGAATGAGGGGAGATCTAATAGAGGTATACAAGATTATGAAGGGTATAGATAGGGTGAACAGTGGGAAGCTTTTTCCCAGGTCGGAGGTGACGATCACAAGGGGTCACGGGCTCAAGCTGAGAGGGGCGAAGTATAACTCAGACATCAGAGGGACGTTTTTTACACAGAGGGTGGTGGGGGCCTGGAATGCGCTGCCAAGTAGGGTGGTGGAGGCAGGCACGCTGACATCGTTTAAGACTTACCTGGATAGTCACATGAGCAGCCTGGGAATGGAGGGATACAAACAATTGGTCTAGTTGGACCAAGGAGTGGCACAGGCTTGGAGGGCCGAAGGGCCTGTTTCCTGTGCTGTACTGTTCTTTGTTCTTTGAGTGCACCAACAACAATCTCACCCAGGCCCTATCCCGGTAAATTTACCCTGCTAATCCCCTGACACTAAGGGGCAATTTAGATGGCCAATCCACCTAACCTAAACATCTTTGGCGTGTCGGGGGAAACTGGAGCACCTGTAGGAAATCATGCAGACAGGGGGAGAACATGCAACTCCACACAAAAAGTCACCGGAGGTCAGAATTGAATCCAGGTCCCTGGTGGTGTGAGGCAGCAGTGCTAACCACTGTGCCACCGTGCCGCCGAAGAACTGTGCCACTGTGCTGATCTTAAAAGAAGTACAGGAGCTGGGTTGAATTAGGGGTTTAGAAATATTGTTCCTTAGAACTGAGAACCATCAGTTAGCAATGCTGTAGAAAAAAACATTTTGAAATTATAATATTGCCACGTACTATTCTCACGATGATGTGCAGAGAATGCCACTCACTTTGAATTGAAGTTTAGCTGATTTGTTTGCAAATTTGTTCTGACTACTCCTTGGACCCTTTGAACTCTTTGGATTATTAGCTAGGCTTGCCTTCCGTTTGCTGCATTTACAGCTACGCCTATTTCTTTAGATCCCTCAGGGTGCTTACAAACTGCTTTTCCATTAGCCTCTTCCTATTCGCAGACTTATTTCAATTCTTCTCAATTGACTTTTGTGCAACTTCCAGCACAGAACCTGCTTCAGCAACTAATACATTTATTTGGTGTGAAACTATTTTGTAAATATATGGAAAATAAGAAGAAAAATGTGATAAGGCTTGGCTTGCCGCTAAGACAGACTCACTTCTTTATTATTTATTTCATTGTGTTTATTGCTGAAGAGAAATGTTTAAGTAGAAAATATAGATGTTGTCACCATAATGATTCTGCCACTGAGAGGAAAGCAAATTAAACATGCATGTAATGATCATTTCTTCACTATAACTGAGTTCTTGAGTTAAATACAAGCTTTGCTATCTAAATCCATCTCTATTTGCCTCAGTGATGAAGCATTAGAACATTATGCCCAAAAGGAAGGGACAGATGGTAAATATCTGCCAGGAAACATATTGTTCTTGGCACACATATGCTCACATTCTCAGATTGTTGAGGGATTAGAATTGAAAATACATTTATTGTGAAAAACATCTGTGACAAATACTAATCCTTTTCCTGATATAAACTTGTATTCTCACAATACAAAACCTCATCATCGATATGGGTGATCCTCTGAATATCCGGTGTGATAACACATGTTTGTCACATTCAGCTGTTTAAATAATAAAGCTGATTTTTTCCTCTGAGTGAAAATGCTAATTATACTCTACTTCAGTTTCATGAAGTGGGAACTCTGATTTTTAAAATGTGATTACTTCCATATTAAGCAAGCCATTAATTTTCTTTATTGTGTTTGCAGTAAATATAGGACAAATTTGTGCTACATGATAAGATTTGAACAGTCTTATATAAAAATTATTATTGAGAAGTGTCTGGGTTTGGAAGGTGCGGTTGGAGGAGTCTTGGTGAGTTACTACAGTGCATCTTATAGGTGGTACACACTGCTCGATGGAAGGGAGAGTGAACGTTTAAGGTTGCGGACGGGATACCAGTCGAGTGGACTGCTTTGTCCTGGATGGTGTCATTGTTGAGTGTTGTTGGAACTGTGCTCATCCAGACAAGTGAACAGTATTTCATCACACCCCTGACTTGTGCCTTGTAAATGGTGGACAGGGTTTGGGGAATGAGTAGGTGAATTGCTCTCCACAGAATTCTCAGTCTCCAACTTGTTCGTGTAGCCACAGTATTTATATAGCTAATCCAGTTAAGTTTCTGGTCATTGGTAATCACCAAAATGTTGATAGTGGGGGATTCTCTGATGGTAATGCCATTGAATCTCATGGGGAGATGGTTAGATTCTCTCTTGGTGGAGATGGTGATTGCCTGCAGTTGTGTGGCATGAATGCTACTTGCCACATATCAGCCCAAGCCAGGATATTGTCCAGGTCCTGCTGCATATGGACATGGACTGCTTCACTATCTGAGGAGTCATGAATGGTGCTGAACATAGTGCAATCATAAGCTAACATCTCCAATTCTGACCTTATATAGTGGGAAGGTCATTGATGAAGCAGCTGAAGATGGTTGGGCCTAGGACACTACTCTGAGGAACCCCTACAGTGATGTCCTGAGACTGAGATGATTGGAGTCTAACAACCACAACCATCTGGCTTTGTCCAACTAGCGGAATGTTAGTTTTGCTAGGGTTCCTTGATGCCACACACAGTGATATGTTGCCTTGATGTCAAGGGAAGTCACTCTAGCTTCACGTCCTGAGTTCAGCTCAACTGAGTAAATGCTGCTTGATAACATTAACCCCTTCCATCACTTTGCAGATGATTGAAAGTTGATTGATGGGATGGTAATTGGCTGGGTTCGACTTGTCTTGCTTTTTGTGCACTAAAAGGGGGCTGGGCTGGGAGTCAGGTAGCCCACCTATTCTCAGGCCTATTGAAGCCCTTAATGAATGATGAACTTCCTCTTAAGGGCCGCATTTTAGCTCCACCACAATTTTTTGGCCTGCAGGAAAAGGTGGAAGGAAAGTGACCAGGACAGGCAGCTGTCACTGCACTGGCTAAAGGCAGACAGGATGGGGGTCATCTCTTCTGGTCAAGTCCCTTAAGCCTATGAGGTACACTGCTCCAAGATGACATGCCCCCTTTGTGCCTCAGTCCTTGGTCTTCCTAATGTGACCTCCCACCACCTCGCTGAGGTCTCCCTATTGTCCCTACCCAAGCTCTCTAGACTTACCTAAGTCTGGTATCCATCTTTTCTTCTTCTCGGGCCTGCCTGTAGTCCCAACAGTGACCATTTCTCTCTTTTTCTGCAGCTGCTATTACAGAACTGATATCCAATCAGATTGTCTGGCAGCTCTCTAGGGCGGGACCTTCTGTCTCGGGGGGCAGAACTCCCACACTCACTCTATTTAGGCCGCCCCAGTTTCTTATCACTGCAGGGCAGTCAGAATGCAGTGAAAATGCCCGCTACAGTGGTCCCCTTGGTTGTCCTTTGTCTTTGCCCTGAAAGCAGGAGAAAGGGAAGGGCTCCGACAAACACCCATTCGTTCATGCTTACACTTTTAAAATCGATAAATATGCGTTAATGTATAAAAAAGAAACCACTTGGGGCCAAAGGCCCATAGCCCAGACAATGATGCTCAGGAAAGTTACAATAAAAGCCACCTGACCACTAGAGCTGTCATTGAGGAAGGGAGCAGGATGCTGAAGGCGTGCTTCAGGATGGATTTCGGAGCTTTCAGTATGAAGCAGCCAGGATAGAAATATACAATCATAGAATCCCTACAGTGCAGGAGGCCACCATTCAGCCCATTGAGTCTGCACCAACCACAATCCCACCCAGCCCCTATTCCCGTAACCCCTCATATTTACTCTGCTAATCCCCCTGACATTAGGATCAATTTAGCATGGCCAATCAACCTAACCTGCACAACTTTGGACTGTGGGAGGAAACCAGATCATCCAGAGGAAACCCACAAACCCATAATGATGTGCTGAGCTTTGTACATCACAGAGCAACAGAAAGGATTGAAAGAGGCAGGTGACATAATGGGAATCCTGACTTTGCTCATCAGGTCTTTACGCCTGATAGTTCCCTCCACCTGCCCTCCCTTCAACACCCCGTTGGATTGTCTGTTCACATCAGTATGAGGGCACGTCAATGCGAATCACGACAGGTCCACCATGATATGCACCTGGTGAGCAGAACCAGCTGGAAGCGCACAGGTGAGTACAGCTGCAGGGGGGAGAAGATCATGCCTGGGCAGCACCCTGGCACTGTCCCAGCACTCCTTGGGCACTGCCTCCAGCACTGAGCCCACCCCACTAGCGTTAAGTTGTGAGACCCGCCCCTTAACCTTTTTGTACTCGGTGGCTAAAAATACAGTGGGGGGAAGCTGTCTTGGGGGTGGCGGGTGACCTCAATGCTGGGTTCAGAAGGCTGCATAGTGCCTCATTGGACAAATACTGTCTACCAGACTCAACATTGAGTTCACCAAGTTCCGATCATTACATCTGCATTCATTTCTTTCCCTTTTTTCTTTTCTTTGTGCAATCTCCAACCAAGTCCTCCTGTTCTCTGAATCAGGCTTCTTCCTCTCATCAGCAAAGAATATAATCTCCCTACAGACCTGCAATAGAAACTCGAGGGAGGCATCAGTCAAACAAGATGTTGCTTTGCAACTGTGGTTTCATTCTGTGCCAGAACTCCAACTTTCATTTTCATAGAGTACCTTTGAGTAATTCAGCTGAAATAGACACATACTGGTTGTCATAAAAGCTGTGCCATTGATTGTGAAATTGGAAGTCAGGTGCTAATGCAGTGACTGTAGTAAAAAGTCACTGACAAACATTGCTGAAACATTTACGTTCCTCATACTCCTCTCTGCAGGCTTATCAAACAAGAAAATTCTAGACCACTGTTTTTGGTCAATGGCCATTTGCCAGAATTGACCTGAAATGTTAACTCTATTTCTCTCTCCACAGGGACTGTTTAAGTTTAAGTTTTTAAGTTCATTTATTAGTGTCACAAATAGATTTACATTAACACTGCAATGAAGTTCCTGTGAAAATCCCCTAGTCGCCACCCTCCGGCGCCTGTTCGGGTACACGGAGGAAGAATTTAGCGAGGGGTACGGAAGATGTTGAAGTACTTGTTTGCTGATTTCAATGTTCTGCAACGCTTCCATACATGGATGCATTAGCAATCATTTCCTTGGGAATACAGAATGAAGCGATGCCATGCAAAGCAGCCCAAGCTGCTAGAAGAGGGAGGAGGAGGAGGGGAGAGAGAGGTTCGAGAGAAGGGCTCTCAGTGGGTCATATACACAAAGGGTGCTCAGGGAGAAATTCTTCTAGCTGAGTCTCAGTGAAGGACAACATGTGACACATTTGCTTTCAGTAAAATCATTGAAATCTGTTGTCTGCTACAGCAAAAGCTTCAAATAAAGGACCTATATTATTGTTTCACC
The DNA here is from genome assembly GCF_964213995.1 of Mustelus asterias. Classification (NCBI taxonomy): domain Eukaryota; kingdom Metazoa; phylum Chordata; class Chondrichthyes; order Carcharhiniformes; family Triakidae; genus Mustelus; species Mustelus asterias. Next base: position 41,751,833 of record NC_135801.1, read on the forward strand.
AATCCTTGTGTATGATTGATATGTTTATGTTGAAGAAAAGAAGAATGTAACATGAAAGCAGGGTGGTGGCATGGCTTTTGAAGTTTTAGTTAGCACTCCATCAGGAAAACTCAGAAAGAGCTTAACTGCACCACCATTGCAGTCAGCAATGATGTAAGCTGAGGCCGTGGTTACTAAACATTCTGCAACTCAGAGCTAAATCAAACCTAAAAAAGCTGGAGAAACCCTGATAGCTGTTCAAATATCCAGATAGCATGACCAATCCTGCTAAACCATAAAAATTCTCAATTGGAAGGCAACAGCTTTCATAGAATCATAGAATTTCGACAGTTTGGAAGGAGGCCATTTGATCCATCAAGCCTGCACCAGTAACATTCCCACTCAGGCCCTATCCCCATAACCCCACGCATTTACCCTTCTAATCCCCTGACACAAGGAGCAATTTAGCATTGCCAATTCACTTAACCCGCACATCTTTGGACTGTGGGAGGAAACCGAAGCACCCAGAGGAAACCCACACAGACACAGGGAGAACGTGCAAACTCCATACAGACAGTCATCCAAGGCTGGAATTGAACCCGGGTTCCTGGTGCTGTGAGGCAGCAGTGCTAACCACTGTGCCATGCCGCCCATCTGAGTTTACTTTGATTTGACAACTCATTGAACTATGTTTTCCTGACCTCAATATTTCTGAACCAGATAAACAAGCCATGAAAACGGCTAGAGGCAATTAAGGTTTTTACGGACTCAACACATCAAGTCTGTTTGGTGACCATATTAAAACTCCAGATATTATATGGGGACAGGTGGACCTGGGTATGATATTCTTTTGGAGTGTCGGTGCAGATTCAATGAGCTGAATCACCTCCTTCTGCACTGTTATGATTCTATGGTTTAACATTTGAAGATCAAATACAAGTGAAGATCAACTTAAGAATACATTGTCTGAAATTCACATCCTTCTGCAAACAATCAACAGGGACCATTAAGCAATTCAGAAGAAGATGCAGATGGAATTTTACCGCCTCGCCCGCCCCTATTCAGGGTGAGCGAGGCTCGCAGAACGGAATTCTCTGTTGGCCTCGGGTGGGATTTTACGAGCCTCGCTGAGTGAGGTCATAAAATCCCACCCAAGGTGCGAGATGTAAATTCATGGCAGCCGGCAGAATAATCGAGTTCATGATAATCTCTATCTCAATGGAAACATTCCAAACAGATATCTTGGACCAATCTAAGGTTTTACCATGGCAGCAATGTGTACTCCAAGGTGTACCCCAATACAGACTTTGCGCAATTCATCCACTACTGGCACAATACCTAATTCAGGCAAGCCTAGTAAGCAATGGCTTCATGCATATTGTGGTGAACCATCGTTGGTTCCCACTGTGGGATTGTTCTAATGTTGTTGTTGGGCTAGGGTGTTCCCACTGTGGGATTGTTCTAATGTTGTTGTTGGGCTAGGGTGGGATTAATACACCTGTGGTTGTTACTGTTGTGGCACATCCCAGTCGGGCTCCGCCTCCTGGGAGAGGTATAAGACCCCCTGCTCGGGCGGGACCTCGTCAGTCTGGGATAGTGTGTTTACGTTCTATTAGTTCCATTGTTAGACAATAAAAGCCTTCTGTTACCGAAGCTTCGTGCCTCGTGTTCAATTGACGCGCATCACATATACCCATCAATTGCCCAGCTTTTAATGCCATCTGCAAAGCATGTGGCGCCACAGGACATTGAAAGCGCCAATGCAGAAAGCAAAGACCAAAGCAAGTGGCTCAACATTATCAGCAGCCACAACCAGAGGCCAGCCAGGTACAATGTTCCAAACAGCCAAGAGAGCGTATCAAACAGTGTGATTTGATTGATTAATCTACTCTGATCACTTGTGTGAGGTGATTGGACCTCTTGTGGCACTGCATCCATGTCCCCGTGGTTTGACTTCAGGCATTGACCTCCATGGCTATCTGGTCGACCTGTCTTTTGACCACGGAAGGTTCTGGAGTGTCTTGCTTTCCACTTCCTCCACCAAGACCTCCAGTTTAACATTAAAAATCTTTAGAGCCTGCTGTCTCCTGTGTTGAACCAATCTTCACTATTGTCCAGATCAGAATCACTGCTGCCATGACTGCCAACATCTACTTTGCCCGCAATGCACCTCCCCTTTCAGAGGTGCAGGATAGCTTGAAGTGATGCTCAGAAGTTTTGATTTTGGGCCCCCTGCTAGAGTCAATGGGGAGCAAAGATGGTGCTGGTTACTTGAAACGATCCTGCTTACCAGTCAATGGACACAAGTTAATCGAACACCGCAATCCCCATGCCCATTTTTGGGGCTCACAACCGCCACTCGGTTCCGAATTGTGCACTTCCGAACTTAAACATATTGTTGATAATTTAAACTCTTATCACTGAAAAGTGAAATGCGTGAAACGTGATTATCAGTTAACACCTCATCTGATTTTGTTTTTTATTGAAGTCAATAACCCCCATGGAGCTATCAGGTAAGGTTAGAGAACTAGGAATGCAGAGAATATCAAACTGAGTGAGCACAAAATAAGGAAAATCATGGAGAAAGGCTAACTGAAAAGGCAGTTAACAAGGTCACAGAGAAAAGTCATTCATTTTAAGGGAAAGGAAAGAATGAAAAGGAATTTGAAATTAGGGAGCGGTCAACATGCAATGTCTAAATAAAGAAAGGAAGTGACTGAATAAACAAAGAGCAGAGAAATGAGATCAGACATATATGAGATGAAACATTCATTAATAAGGGAAGTAAATTCATGACCTTGCAACCACATATTTGCTTCATGATTAAGATTGCTTACTTCCACCTTTGTAAGTGCCTGATTCTCACCATGTTTCAGCTCCTCTGCTGTTCAAACCCTTGTCCAGGTATTTGTCATCTCTAAACTTGACTATTCCTGGCCAGCTTCTCACCTTCTACTCGACATAAAGTTGCATTCACCCAAAACTCTGCTGGCTGTATCACAATTCATATATGGTCAAAGTGATTAAGAAGCAGTTGTTCCCCTTAGTTGAAGAATCAATCACAAGGCGACATAGGTTCAAGTTGAGGGGCAGGAGGTTTTGGAGGGATGTGAGGAAAAGCTTTTTTACCCAGAGGGTGGATTGCATCACATCCTTTAAAAAGTACCTGGATGAGGTACTTGGCACTTCCTAACATTCAAGGCTATGGGTCAAGTGCTGTTAAATGGGATTAGGTGGGATTTCAGGGCCGGCATTCTCCATTGGCCTCGGGCGGAATCTTACGCGCCTTGGGCGGGCAAGGTGGTAAAATTCCGGCACAGGTGTTTCGTGCGTGTCGGTGCAGACTCTTCTGCGCTGTATGATTCTATATATAATCAACCCTGCACATCCCACCGCAACTTCCCCTCCCTGTTCTTGCTCCTGCTCCAACAGCACGTCCATTAGAAAACCTTCACTCTGTTTTCAAATTCTTCTCTGTCCTTGCCTCTCCCTATCTCTATAAACCTCCTCCAACCAAACAAGTCTTCAGGATCCCTGCATTCCTCCAATTCTGGAAGCTTACACATCCCCAATTTTTAATCATTCCAGCGCTGGCAGAGATGCCTTCCACTGCCAGGCTCCGTTTAGGAACTCCTTCCCTAAAACTCTTTGCCCCAATACCTCTCTCTGGGAAGATGCTTCTTAAAATTGAACACTTTGATCAAGCTTTTGTTAATTTGTCATGATATTTGGCTGGGTGTAAAATATTTATTCGTTCCATTCTTGTGAAACACCTTCAGATGTTTTACTACATTGAATGTGCTATATAAATGCAATTTGTTGCTGTTATCAGAAAGAAAATGGTGTTCACATGAAAGAGCTGCACTGTAAAGTTGGAAAGAATGTGACCCAGCTCCTTCAGGACAGCAAACAACTATGAATACTTTAAAGAAAAAAGGACATATCTGCAATTGTGGGGCGGGGGGTGGCTGGGGGGGCGGGGGGGGGGGGGGGGGGGGGGACACACGCAATATCCAGTGGGTGGCTGACAGATATTTCTATTTAGAGAGATCTGTGCATGCACAATTGCTCTCTCTACTGTGAGCTGCCAACTTTCTGGTGAGCCTCCTCCCCTATTGGCAGGAAACAGATTTTGCACAAAATAATGCACAGAGTGGCATAAGATTGGACTTAGAAAAATAACTTGAATTTTTTTGGCAAGATTGTCCCCATAGTGACTGCATCATTGACCCAATGCTGACACACATAATCTTTATGTGTCTTATCTATCATCGATAAATACTCTAAGCTTGTGACTGAAACAGCAGGAAATGATCATATGAAATCATGCTCCTTTATTCTGTGACATCAACTTTTCTGGATCGAATCAGCTGTGTAATCTCTGCACTCAAATTTCTCCTCAGTTTAAAAATTGCCAAATAACTTGAATCGTGTATGATTCTTTTCCTTCTTTGTGATATTGATTTTTATTTTACCAATAAACATTCCATTCAGTCCCATGAATAAAAATAGTTTTTTTTCCATTTACCTACAGCAGAGTTATAGAGGTTTACAGCATGGAAACAGGCTATTTGGCCCAACTTGTCCATGCCGCCCAGTTTTTACCACTAAGCTAGTGTCAATTGTCTGCATTTGGCCCATATCTCTCTATACCCATCTTACCCATGTAATTGTCTAAATGCTTTTTAAAAGACAAAATTGTACCTGCCTCTACTACTACCTCTGGCAGCTTGTTCCAAACACTCACCACCTTCTGAGTGAAAAAATTGCCCCTCTGGACTCTTTTGTATCTCTCCCCTCTCATCTTAAACCTATGCCCTCTAGTTTTAGACTCCCCTACCTTTGGGAAAAGATGTTGACTATCTACCTTATCTATGCCCCTCATTGCTTTATAGACCTCTATAAGATCACCTCTAAGCCTCCTACACTCCAGGGCAAAAAGCCCCAGACTATCCAGCCTCTCCTTATAATTCAAACCATCAAGTTTCGGTCGCATCCTAGTAAATCTTTCCTGCATTTTTTCTAGTTTAATAATATTTTTCCTATAATAGGGTGACCAGAACTGTACACAGTACTCTAAGTGTGGCCTTACTAATGTCTTGTACAAATTCAACAAGACATCCCAACTCCTGTATTCAATGTTCTGACCGATGAAACCAAGCATGCCGAATTCCTTCGTCCCTACCCTATCCACCTGTGACTTCACTTTCAAGAAGCTATGAACCTGTACTCCTAGATCTTTTTGTTCTGTAACTCTCCCCAATGCCCTACCATTAACTGAATAGGTCCTGCCCTGATTCGATCTACCAAAATGCATCACCTCACATTTATCTAAATTAAACTCCATCTGCCATTCATCGGCTCACTGGCCCAATTGATCAAGATCCCGTAGCAATCCTAGATAACCTTCTTCACTGTCCACTCTGCCATCAATCTTGGTGTCATCTGCTATCCATGCCTCCTAAATTCTCATCCAAATCATTAATATAAATAGCAAATAACAATGGACCCATAACTGATCCCTGAGGCACACTGCTGGTCACAGGCCTCCAGTTTGAAAAACACCCCTCTACAACCACCCTCTGTCTTCTATCATCAAGCCAATTTTGTATCCAAGTGGCTACCTCATCCTGGATCCCGTGAGATTAAACCTTATGCAACAACCTACCATGTGGTACCTTGTCAAAGGCTTTGCTAAAGTCCATGTAGACAACATCAACTGCACTGCCCTCATCTATCTTCTTGGTTACCCCTTCAAAAAACTCACTCAAATTTGTGAGACATGATTTTCCACTCACAATGCTATGCTGACTGTCCCTAATCAGTCCTTGCTTCCATAAATGCCTGTAGATTCTGTCACTCAGGATACCTTCTAACAACTTCCCCACTACAGACGTTAGGGTCACCGGTCTGTAGTGCTCAGGCTTTTCCCTGCAGCCCTTCTTAAACAATGGCACATTTGTTATCCTCCAATCTTCAGGCACCTCACTTGTGGCTGTCGATGATTCAAATATCTCTGCTAGGGGACCTGCAATTTCCTAACCTCCCGCAAAGTCCAGGGATACATTTTATCAGGTGCCGGGGATTCATCTACCTTGATGCACTTTAAGACTTCCAGCACCTCCTTCTTTGTAATATGTAGACCCCTCGAGACATCACTACTTATTTCCCCAAGTTCCCTAACACCCATGCCTTTCTCAACAGTAAATACCAATGAGAAATTGGTATTTATCCATCTCACCCATCTCTTGTGGATCTGCACATAGATGACCTTGCTGATCCTTAAGAGGCCCTACTCTCTCCCTAGTCACTCTTTTGTCCTTTATGTATTTGTAGAAGCTCTTTGGATTATCCTTTGCCTTATCTGCCAAAGCAATTGCATGTCCCCATTTTTCCCTCCAGATTTCTCTCTTAACTCTACTCCGACAACCTCTATACACTTCAAGGGATCCACTAGACCCAAGCTGCCTATGCATGTCATATGCCTCCTTCTTCTTTTTGACCAGGGCCTCAATATCCCGAGTCATCCAGGGTTCCCGACTTCAATGAGCCTGGCCTTTCACTCTAAAAGGAACGTGCTTCCACTGAATCCTGGTTAACACACTTTTGAAAGCCTCCCACTTACCAGATGTCTCTTTACCTGCCAACAGACTCCCCCAATCAACTTTTGAAAGTTCCTGTCTAATACAATCAAAATTGGCCTTCCCCCAATTTAGAATTATAATTTTTGGGCCAGACCTATCATTCTTCACAGTGATCTTAAAACTAATGGAATTATGGTCACTGGTCCCAAAGTGATCCCTCATGAATACTTCTGTCACCTGCCCTTCCTTATTTCCCACGAGGAGGTCAAGTTTTGCACCATCTCTAGTCGGGCCAGCCACATGCTGAATGAGAAATTCCTCCTGAATACACTCAACACATTTCTCTCCATCCAAGCCTCTAATACTATGGCTGTCCCAGTCAATGTTGGGAAAGTTAAAGTCCCCTACTATTACCTTATTTTTCTTGGAGTATCTGTAATTTCCTTACATATTTGCTCCTCAATTTCCCACTGTTTGGGGACCTGTAGTACAATCTTATCAAAGTGATCTCTCCCTTCTTATTTCTCAGTTCTACCCATATAGACTCAGTGGGCAATCCCTTGGATATATCCCCTCTCAGTACTGCGTGATGTTCTCCCTAATCAAAAATGCAACTCTCCCTCCTCTCTTACCTCCTGTTCTATTTTTCCTATAGCATCTGTACCCTGGAACATTGAGCTGCCAGTCCTTCCCCTCCCTTAGCCATGTTTCATTAATAGCTATAATACCCAAATCCCATGTACCCATCCATACCCTGAGTTCATCTGCCTTGCCCATAGAGTTCCCTTGCATTGAAATGAAATGAATGCTGTTTAATCTAGAGTTCCCTTGCTCTCTGCCCTGCTTTCTCAGACCATCTGCCCCGTCATGTTTTGTGCACTCTCCCTGTGTTTTATTTATTTTAGTTCACTGCTCTGGCAGAGAACAAAATATTGGCTTTCATTGCTAAAGAGGCATTTTATTGTTCATTGTGGAAATAATTAGAGAACGGAAGTTTAGCATCTCGAGAGTTAACTTCTGTTGGGAATAAACAACCACCAGATTTCTGTCCCAAAATGTTGCTCCGTCATACTGTTTACTTCATTTCAAAAACTAATATTTGGGCAGTGAGCCAGGTAATGCTAGCAGTAGACAGGAGGGTAACCTCAAAGCTCTCTCACAATTTTATTTTGCCCACTCCATTCCCACCAAGTGGATTGGTTAAACTCGACAGCTGGGTGTATCGGTTTACCTTGATGCAGGCATTAGAGACAAGCTGGGTGGAAAGGATCAAATACCTACAAAAGAGCCTACAAGATTTTCTGTTTATCAATTTAAATGGACGGAAAATCAGGATGCAATTCTTCCTGTCTGATTTTCATCTATCTCTGTGTCCCAGCAATACAATACTCTTGGCACTAATGAGGATAATATCTGGCTTATACTTTCCAGCTAGGTTACTGGGTTATTTCCAGCAGGTTATTTGCCTCCTCTCTTACACAGATCTGCTATTGTCAATTGAGGTGCCCCGACAACTGGTTTCAGTTCATTCTGCAGACACAACTGGGAACCTCCCTGTGGCTCAGTTCCAGATTGGGCAGTGCACTTCTCAAACTAAAAGCTTAAGTGGAACAAATTAAACAGCCCGTGCATTATCTTGCACGTTGTACAAATATTAGCTTCTGAAATAGGAAAGACAACAATATGACGGAACAACAGTTTGGGACAGAAATCTGGTGGATATTTATGGTTATTCCCAACGGATGTTAAATCTCAGAGATTCCTTCCTCCAATTATTTCTACCATGAACAATAAAATGCTTCTTTAGCAAAGAAAGCCAGCATATTATTCTCTGCCAGACCAGCGAACTAACTTGAATGTTTGAAAGAAACATCATTGTGCAGGACTGAATGGAATGGTTATTGGTGAAACAGTAATCACTGTCATGAAGAAGGAGAGAATTATATACAATTCATATTATTTGGCAATTTTTAAATTGAGGAGAAATTAGATTCAGCCTGGGAAAGTTTATATCACAGAATAAAGGAGCAAGATTTCATCTGGCCATTTCCCGACAATAGGATATTCTATTCTTCCAGGCTATGCACACAAAAGGTCGGCCTAGCAAAATAAATTGAAAACAACAAAGGCTGTAATTAATGCCCACTCCCCCAAAATGCACCACATTACACATTAAGCATAAATACCTCAAGAAAATATTTATTGCAATATAAAATTCAGTGATTTTGTCATTGTCTTTGGTGCATAGGATACTTTCATTGGGTCCTATTTCCCTGACATTTGTTCTTCACTGATTATTTGTAATGCACAGTGAAACATTGGTGGCACTTTGCAGTACAGTGGTGATCAAAATCAATAAAATATCATCTGCTTTGAGACATGCAATTGTAGCAAAGTTTACATAGAAAAATATCTGTTAGAAAAATATTTCACTTGATGCAACCAAATAGCATGATAATTTATTACAAAGCAGATAATACATTATAAAGTGTAGGAAGACAGTAATAGGTTAAAGGATTTAGGTGACATTGTAAACTGGAATGTACAAATTATTATTGTGGTATTAATATATGCAGTACAGACCTATTATAATGTTCTTTATAACATGCAGAAACTCTGAAATTTCATGCAGTTGTTGGCATGCCTGCTGGACAAGGATGATTCCTGCCAGCCTCACATCACCTTTCACCCCAAGAATGATCAGCAATCATCAGCTGGCATTTTGGAGCTTAATTTGGCCCTTCTCAATGATCTGCCCACCCAGTCAATAACTACCTAATTAATATATAATAGAATGAGCTTCAGTGATCATTGAGCCTTCAGTTTTCTGGCTATCCAGGGTGACATTGACCGCAATTTCCTAGCAAAAAAAGTGTGAATGTGCCACAGCAAAAACTGTGTTACTTCAACACCTTAGAAGTTAAGCCAATGGTAGAACCCAAAATATCTTTAATAATAATAAAACAGAAAATGCTGGAAAATCTCAGCAGGTCTGGTATCATCTGAGGGAAAGAAACTGAGTTAATGTCACAAGTCCAATATAGCTCTTCATCGGAACTGAGAAAATCCAAAACCTTTACACGCTCTTGTATTAACTTCTTGAATACTCTTTTCTGATATCATTTGTCAGCAAAAGTTGAATAAAGCTGTTTATTAAACATAATATTCCTTATCGACTGTAAGTATAATAGCAATTTTTTTAGTGAATGTAAATGTGGTCAAGTGTTACTGAGAATCACAGTTGGGCGGCACGGTAGCACAGTGGTTAGCACTGCTGCTTCACAGCTCCAGGGACCTGGGTTCGATTCCCGGCTTGGGTCACTGTCTGTGTGGAGTTTGCACATTCTCCTCGTGTCTGCGTGGGTTTCCTCCGGGTGCTCCGGTTTCCTCCCACAGTCCAAAGATGTGCGAGTTAGGTTGGTTGGCCATGCTAAAATTACCCCTTAGTGTCCTGGGATGTGTAGATTAGCGGGTAAGATATGTAGGAATATGGGGGTAGGGCCTGGGTGGGATTGTGGTCGGTGCAGACTCGATGGGCCGAATGGCCTCTTTCTGTACTGTAGGGTTTCTATTCTATGATTTCAAAACTGGATTGTATCCATGGGCCTATAAAGCGCCCAAGTAAACAATTTGACTCTTGACAACGTTTGCAATTGTCATACAGTTTATTTGGGATAGGCGTTTGTAGAGTGGGTGTGGTGTTGAATTAGGGATGGGGAATGGGTGGGTGTGGGGGAAATGGAGGAGGGGGGATGGATAGGTGAGAAGAATGGGGGAGTGGAAGATGAGTGAGGGTTGGGAACTGGGAGGAAATTCATTAAAATTTTAACATACTTTTTGGATATTACAAAAATGTGTTTCATTTTTGAGGACTTCCAATACAGTTCAACAATCAACACATATCCAGGTTAGATGGATTAGCATGGTAAATATACGGGAGTTACAGGGATAGGGTGGAGGAGAAGGCTTGGGTAAGACACTCTGTCAGGCTCAATGGGTCAAGTGGCCTCCTTCTGCACTCTAGGGATTCTATGATTCTATCTGAAGATCCAAGTCAATGTATGTATGAATGGACTTGCTCAAAACTTTTAACTCAAAACTTGGCCCACCTCCACTCCTACCTCAGGTCTGCGCTGTTTCAGACCCATCTCAAGACCAAGTAAGGCTCGAGTGATGCAAAATCATTTTTTTGGGAAGCTGAGAGGTAGAGATAGGAACAGAACTCTAGTTTCATCCTGAATCTTGCCTCCCAAAGGCAAATTGGCTCTTTATTTTTGGTTGCATTGTCTTGCTTATTGTTCATTGAACTTACGGCTCCAGAGGGACCAGTCAGCCCATGGTTCAATTTGAGACTCCTTCATGCTACTTAAATCAGCAGGTTTTGATCCGGAGGGGTTACAAGGGTGGGGATAATCGTTGGTAGAATAGTTGTGGCACCCATTGCTTTCTGGGTAATTAAAAAGCTGTTCATGTCCATTCCTCCTAGGACCATTGACTTTGGGATCAGAACAACCCCCAGTTCCATGGGCTTCCCATCAGCTGAACCTCGGCGAAATCACCCTGCAGTGAGAAATTGTGTAGCTTTGGTAGTCTTCAGGTTAGACATCACATGTGGATACTCATGGGATCTGCATAGGGCAAAGAATGCAAATCAAGATTTGGGAAAGAGGAATACTAAAACCTGTCTCAGTCACTGTCTTGGAAATATTTCATGGAGTGGGGCAAATCTAGAATGAGCAGTACACCCAGCCGGGCTCTCTAATAAATGGAGCCACTTCGATTTACTCCTGTTCCACTCCTTAACTCCTTTACTGCTACTCTTCCACTCCTTTCCTCTTACTCCTATTCCGCCCCTGTATCGATGTGGGTTTCTTTTGGGTGCTCCGGTTTCCTCCCTCAGTCCAAAGATGTGCAGGTTAGGTGGATTGGCTATGGTAAATTGCCCCTTGGTGTCTCATGATGTGTAGGTTAGGGTGATTAGTGGGGTAGGTGATTAGCGGAGTAAGTATGTGGGGTTGTGGGAATAGGGCGGGGGAGATCCTGGGGAAGATGCTCTTGTCAGAGAGCCGGTGCAGTCTTGATGGGCCAAATGGCCTCCTTTTGCTATGTAGGGATTCTATGAGTTTATGAAACCTGTCCTCTTGCATTTTGAATAAGAAATGTTTCATTTTAAAATGATCAGATGGTTTTCCAAGTGATAGACATACCATGAAAGAACTTTGAGATCAAAGCATCAATCAGGTCGATGAGAGAAGTTACTATTGGCTCATGAGATACAAGGATTGCAGATTTCACATTGAATTAAGAGTGGGTAACAAAGAAGGGTGAGTGAGATTTATGTTTCTATAAAACTGTTCCAAACCCAGTTCTACAATTCGAATATTCTAGCGTTAAAGTGTAAATCACAAGAATCCCTCCAAATGTGCACTGAGCTCAGTGTAGAATTTCCCACCCTCTCTGTTTCCCTGCTGTTTCTCCAAATGTTTCATTGTATTTAATCCTTGCAAAGGATTGCCTATGACTGATTACTGACAGATATTTTGCAATCGCCTGGTTCCAGACATTCCAAATGTTATTTTCTGCAAAGCCATGTTCAGCAGGGACAGGATGAAGCATCAACCACAGCCATTTTAACTCTCTGGCTATCACTGGCCTATAGAGCAGTAATGCCAAGACCAATAAAGAAAGTAGGAGGTGGGTTAGGTAATTAATTGAGTGCAACTAAACAGCCGGCAGTGGCAGTGCAATCATTATCAAAGAGGGATGCAGTAGCAGCAGCAAATAAAAGGGGCAGGTAACTCCAGTGGGATTCAGGAACAGAACTCATGTTATTCAGTAATAAGAATAGCAGTATCAAGATAGATTTCTTTTACCATAGAATACCATAGAATCTTTACAGTGTAGAAAGAGGCCATTCAGCCCATCAAGCCTGCACCAACTCTCCGAAAGTGAGATTTCTGTGGGCCCCCAGCTTAATACAAGATGTTCGCATTCTCCAGGAACAAACAGCTACATTACCACCCAGTGGTGAATAATAAATATTGCAGTTAGAATGGACATGGTGGGCGGGATTCTCTGGCCTCACTGCGGCGCGTTTCTTAAGATCACGCTGAGGTGAACAGCCGGAAAATTCCGGTCAAAGGCTTGAGTTCCGTTGATGGAAGTCTTGTAACATTAGAGGAGCAAAGCATTAAGGTCATAGTACACCCTACGAGTAAAATATCATCAGAATTTTGAAATCATTTACAGGACTTAATATATAAAGACATATTTAGATGAATTTTTTCCTTTGGTTATCCTATTTTGATTTTTAATGTTAACCATGTATGGTTTACATTTATATAGCTAAATAATATCACTATAAAAGAAGTAACCACTAAATATAGCATCCCAACTTTGGCGCATCTCATGTATAATTGCAAGTTATTTTCTATTTCATGAAAGCATATAAAGCTTTCAGGCTGTAACAGCTCTGACAAAGGGTCATCCTGACTCGAAACATTGGCTCTATTCTCTCTCCACAGATGCTGTCAGACCTGTTGAGATTTTCCAGCATTTTCTGTTTTTATCTTCTGGAACATTCCTCTACCTGTAACATATTATACGTATGTTTGGGGAATCCCTACATACAGAGTTACTGCGCTCCTGATCTTCACTGTATGGACCTATCAACCAAACATTTGGTTCCCTTTGTAAACAGGAAATGGACAGGAGTATTCCCCCTCCCCAGACTGGATACATTTGGCAGTGTCTGACATTTTTATGTGACAAGTGCCCCAAACATTACCTCCTGGCACATTGGCATCTGCCAATGACAGACTAATTCTGTAGCCTCTCCTCAATATTGGAAATCCAACATGTTTGACAGTGGATCTCGGAGCAGGTACATTCATGACATAAATGCCAGGAACGCTGGATTTTTCGGATCCTTTGGCAACTTATAGTTACCAAACATATGCCATGTTTTACTAACTTGGCAAGGAGTGTAAAAGTACACTCCATCCTACAATACCCTTTAAAAAGCTGCAATGAGATGGAGAAAGTAAAAATACACAGTCACACTGTCTGAAAACAAAGTGTTTTATAGGACGTGTGAGTATCTGTATATTTTTACTCTCTGTCTCATTGTAACTATTTAAAGAGTGCTGTAGGACAGTGTAAGTGTCTCTCTATCTTTACACTCTCGATATCACTGCAGGCATTTAAAGTGTGTCATTTAGGTTATCATTTAATCTCCTGTATTTCATCCTATCACAGACATTCCCTTTTGCTCTTTAGTCCTCCCCCATTACACAGAGGGCGGCACAGTGGCACAGTGGTTAGCCTTGCTGCGTCACAGTGCCAGGGACTCAGGTTCAATTCTGGATTTGGGTCACTGTGTGGAGTTTTCATGTTCTCTCCGTGTCTGTGTGTGTTTCCTCCGGGTGCTCCAGTTTCCTCCCATAGTCCAAAGATGTGCGGGTTAGGTGGATTGGTCATGCTGGCAGAGGTAGATCGAGATTGGCACTGCCGGGGGCGGGGGCGGGGGGGCGGGGTGCTGAAGGGGGCAGGGCCTGAAGGAAGCGGGTGCTTTGGTGTCCCATATTGGAATGAATGTCTGTCTTGTTGTTGGGGAGGCCTCTGACTGGCGGGGTAACGCAGTAGGGTGGTCGAGATGCATGGTGTGAGTGGGGGAGGTGACCCGTACATTTAGTTGTGGGGGGAGGTTACCCCTCTATGGGGAAGGATCGGGATACTTCAGTTATCTGTTCGGAGGGGAGGGGAGGATGGGGGGGATGGTTTAAAAACGGTGCCCAATCTCTGTGAGGCCGGGCTGGCTAGCTTGTTTCACATTTGGGATTTCTTTGCAACAAAAGGTGATCAAATCCACCCCAGCAAACGCTGCCAGCTCCAACAAGTTTTCTCGCTGGTGGCAGCATTGCAACTTATTCTGGAGAATCGTGACTATGGTCTCACATGCACTGTATAACTGAAGCATAAACTCCCTACTTTTTATTCAATTCCCCTCATAATAAATGATAACATTCTATTAGCTTTCCTAATTACTTGCCGTACCTGCATACTGGCCTTTTGTGATTCATACACTTGGATACCCAGATCTCTCTATACTTCAAAGCTCTGCAATCTCTCATCAGCAAGTGTGGCAACCATCCCTTAAATTTATATCAGTTGTAAACAGTTGAGGGGCCAGCACTGATCCTGTGGCACATCACTCGTTACTCTTGCCAACCAGAAAAAAAACTAATTTCTGCTTCCTGTTCACCAGCCGATCTTCTACCAATGCCAATCACAGATCACAGAATACTGTAGTACAGAAGAGGCACTTCGGCCCATCGAGTCTGCACCGATGCATGAAATGCCCTGACCTGCCCACCTACTTGCCAGCACTTGGTCGATAGCCTTGAATGTTATGGCGTGCCAAGTACTCATCCAGGTACTTCTTAAAGGATGTGAGGCATCCCGCCTCCACCACCTCCCAGGCAGTGCATTCCAGACCGCCACCACCCTCCGAGTAAAAAAGTTTTTTCTCAAATCCCCCCTCAACCTCCCACCCCTCACTTTTAACTTGTGTCCCCTCGCAACTGACCCTTCAACATTGGGGAACAGCTGCTCCCTATCCACCCTGTCCATGCCCCTCATAATCTTGAACACCTCAATCAGGTCGCCCTTCAGTCTTCTATGCTCCAACGAAAACAGCCCAGGCCTATCCAAACTCTCTTCATAACTTAAATGTTCCATCCCAGGCAGCATCCTGGTGAATCTCCTCTGCATCCCCTCCAGTGCGTTCACGTCCTTCCTATAATGTGACGACCAGAACTGCACACAGTACTCCAGCTGTGGCCTCACCAAAGTTCTATACAACTCCATCATGACCTCTCTGCTTTTGTAATCTATACCCCGATTGATAAAGGCGAGTGTGCCATATGTCTTTTTCACCACCCTATTAACCTGCCTTTCCGCCTTCAGAGATCTATGATCAAACACGCCAAGGTCCCTTTGTTCTTCGGAACTTCCCAGTGTCAGACCTTTCATAGTATACTTCCTTGTCAAATTACTCCTTTCAAAGTGCATCACCTCAAACTTTTCAGGGTTAAATTCCATCTGCCACTTATCCACCCATTTGACCATCTTGTCTATATCTTCCTGTAATCCAAAACACTCAACCTAACTGTTAACCACTCAGCCAATCTGTGTGTCATCGGGAAACTTACTGATCCTACCCCCACATAGTCATCTATGTCATTTATATAAATGATGAACAATAGGGGGCCCAGCACGAATCCCTGTGATCACCACTGGTCACTGGCCTCCAGTCACTAAAGCAGCCGTCTGTCGCCACCCTATGTCTCCTACCGTTAAACCAATTATGTATCCACCTTGTCAGGTCACCCTGTATCCCATGTGCATTAGCCTTCTAAATAAGTCTCCAATGTGGGACCTTGTCAAAGGTTTTGCTAAAATCCAGGTAAACTACATCAACTGCATTACCCTCATCCACACACTTCGTTACATGCTCAAAAAATTCAATCAGATTTGTTAGGCATGACCTCCCTCTGTCAAAACCATGCTGACTATCCCTTATCAAACTTTGCCTCTCCAAATGGAGATAGATTCTCTCCTTCAGAATCTTTTCCAGTTGTTTCCCAACCACAGATGTGAGACTCGCTGGTCTGTAGTTCCCTGGCTTGTCTCTACAACCTTTCTTAAATAGTGCGACCACATTAGCTGTTCTCCAGTCCTCTGGCACCTCCCCGGTGAGAAGTCTCACAACACCAGGTTAAAGTCCAACAGGTTTATTTGGTAGCAAATACCATAAGCTTTCGGAGCACAGCTCCTTTAGCTTATGGTATTTGCTACCAAATAAACCTGTTGGACTTTAACCTGGTGTTGTGAGACTTCTTACTGTGCTTACCCCAGTCCAACGCCGGCATCTCCACATCATGACCTCCCCGGTGGCCAGGGAGGAATTAAAAATTTGGGTTAGAGCCACATATGTTATCCCCTATAACATGAGCTTTTATTTTCCATGATAATCATTGATATATCTCTATCAAATCCTTTATCCATATCACATATTACTTTCTCAAAGAACTCCAATAAGTTGGTTAAACATAGTTTTGTGAAAGGGAAATCATGTTGACTCTGTCTGATTACTTTGAATTTAACCAAGTGTCCTGCTGTAACATTTTTAATAATGGCTTCTAACATTTTCCCTACAGCAGATGTTAAGCCTGTAGGCCTGTAGTTTCCCACTTTCTGTCTACCTCCCTTTTTGAATAATGGAATTACATTTGTTATCTTCCAATCTAATAGAACATTCTCCAAATCTAGGGCACTTTGGAAAATTAAAAATAGTGCATTAACGATCTTGCTAGACACTTTTTGTAACTGAGGGAGGGCATGTATTGGGTTCCATCAAGAAACTACTTACTAATACAGCCAAAACAACAAGGTTTGTATCTGTTTACACACTAGGCAACCACAAAGGGTAACTGGGACCTTTCCCACAATTGCCTAGCAAACTAATACCTGAATATCACACACACAGTTTTTTGTGAGGGTGATATAAATGCTTCTCAAGGTAGCCAACACAAATGGTATAATGTGGAACATATTATCCAACTAAATCACAACCTAATAGGCCCAACCCAAACAAAACCTATATTTAAACAAGAAACGAAAGACAAATGTGGAGAAAATACACCCTGCACCAGGAGATGAGGTCTGCCTGTAATAAAGGATCAAAACTCATCATTGCCTCGTCCGGACAGAAATCAGTGGCTCTAGAAGCTCAGGAGGGTGTTCTGCATGAACCATGTCCTCCAACTCACCAACAGTGAGGGAGAGAATTTTCCCCAGAATGACTGGATAGACCTGGGGCTAGAATTTGTAGAGAAAGCAGAGGACAGTGAGATACCAATGGGGACTACCCTGGAACTCATGGGCTTGAGATGATTATCTTCTAACAACTTTTTTTGTGCTGTGTATGACTCCAACTAATGGAAAATTTCCTCTCAATTTCCATTGACTTCAATTTTGTCAGAGTTCCTTGATGCCACACCAATCAAATGCTGCTTTGATGTCAAGTGCAGTGACTCTCACCCCTCCTCTTGAATTTAGCTCCTATGCTAATATTTGTACGATGTTGGACCAAGGTTATAATGAGGTCAGAGCTGAATGGTCCTAACTGAACTCAAACTGAACATCAATGAACAGGTTATGGGTGAGTAAGTGTTACATCATAACACTTTGATGAATCCTTCTATCACATCGCTGATATTTGAGAATGGATGGGGTAGTTGGCTGTTTTGGATTTGTCCTGTTTTTTCTGTACAGGATATATCTGGACAATTTTCCACATTGCCAGGTGGATGTCAGTGTTGGAACTGTACTGGAAGAGCTTGGCTAAGGGTGCAGCAAGTTCTGGAGCACAAGTCTTCAACTACTGCTGGAATATAGTCAGGGTGCATAGCCTTTGCAATATTCAGTGCCTTCAACTATTTCTTGGTATCACATGGAGTGAATGGAATTGGCTAAAGACTGGCATCTGTGATGCTGGGGACCATTGGATGAGGCCGAGATGGATCATTCATTTCTGTAAAGGTGTTTCAAAGCTTTGTCTGAACTCACATTTGGGCTCTCCCATTATTGAGGTTGGGGATGTTTGTGGAGCCTCCTCCTCCAGTGAGTTGTTTAATTGTCCACCATCATTCATGGCTGGATGTGGCAGGACTGCAGAGCTTGGATCTGATTCTTTGCTTGTGGGTTTGCTGAGCTCTATCTACCACTGTTTAGTATTCATATGATCCTGTGTTGTAGCTTCATCAGATTTGCACCATCCCTTCAGGTAAGCCTGATGCTATCTTGTGATGTTCCTCTGCTGCCTTTAATGGAACCAGTATTGGCTTGATGGTAATCGTAGCATGAGGAATTTCCTGGCCCATGAGGTTACAGATTCTGATTGTATACAGTTCTGGCGTTGCTGATGATCCACAGTGCTTTATGGATATGCAGTTTTGAGCTGCTATATCTATTGTGAGTCTATTTCACATAGCACAGCGGTAGTACCATACAATACAATGGAGGCTGTTCTCAGTTTGGAGGTGAGTCCACACTACAAGCTTTTTAAGTACTTCAATAACATAAAGTGACAGAATTAGCAATAACACAGCCATTTATTATGTCAAGAAGAGGCCACCCCTGTGGGGCATGCGGTGAAGTTTGCTGCCATTAACCAAAACTTTGGTGTAAAAGCCTTGGAAACCCAGAAAAGTAGTATAAGCATCATTGTTTTTTCCAATGTTTCCAAAAAGCTATGGTAACCGAGTGAGGAAGCTTTTGAGGAAAATCACCTCCAGTATGTCTTTTGCTAAGGTTGTGATTAAAACTTCTATGCCTGTGACAGGAATTCCCTCAGTATTTCTCCATTTCACCCCCATAATGTCAGCAGAGGTTTGGCAGAAATGTCAGCTACAGGAGCAAATGGTTTATCATAGAATTTTACAGCACAGAAGGAGGCCATTCGTGTGTGCGCCGGCTCTGAAAGAGCTACCCAGCTCATCCCAAACTCATAGGACCATAGAAATGGTACAGCATAGAATGATGCACCATTTGGCCCATCTTGTCCATGCTGACCTAAAGACACCCAGATGCCTTTTCTAATCCCATCTTCCTGCAGTTTCTGCAAAGTTAAAGCAGCTGATCATAGAACCCCTATATTACAGAATCAGGCCATTCAGCCCATGGAGTCTGTACTGACCACAATCCCACCCAGGCCCTATTCCCACAGCCACACACATTTACCCTGCTAATCCCCCTGACACTAGGGTCAATTTAGCATGGCCAATCAACCCGAAACGCACATCTTTGGACTGTGGGAGGAAACTGGAATACCCGGGGGAAACCCACGCAGACACAGGGAGCAAGTGCAAACTCCACACAAACAGTGACCCGAGGCCGGAATTGAACCTGGGACCCTGGTGCTGTGAGGCAGCAGTGCTAACCATTCTGCCACCGTGCCACCCTTGATGGGGGAATTCAGTGCCAGAGAATGCTGAAGCTTAACAGGTTAATGTTTACTCATGTTTTGTGGTGAACCATCGTTGGTTCCCACTGGATAGTACTGGGCCAGGGCTGGCCAGCACTATGGGAATGTATATAGGTTACTGTGGGATTGTACTAATGTTGTTGTTGGGCTAGGGTGGGATTGATACCCCTGTGGTTGTTACTGTTGTGGCACATCCCAGTCGGGCTCCGCCTCCTGGGAGAGGTATAAGACCCCCTGCTCGGACGGGACCCCTTCAGTCTGGGATAGTGTGTTAAAGTTCTGATAGTTCCATTGTTAGTTAATAAAAGCCTTCTTTTACCGAAGCTTTGTGCCTCGTGTCCAATTGATGCGCATCAATTTTATTAACTAAAATTAAACTCTCGACGGAAGAAAAAAAAGAAAGGAGAGTATGGAGCAAATCCTCAAGCCAGAACGTCTGACACTAGATCCACGTGCGGTGGGCGCTTCTAACACCTTCGACTACTGGCTGAAGTGTTTTGAAGATTACCTAGCAGCCTCCGCAGCGGTCACCACAGATGATGACAGACTCCGGGTCCTCCATGCGAGGGTAAGCGACACAGTCTACCTCGCGATCCGTGCGGCCACCACTTACCCGAGGGCCCTCGAGCTTCTAAAAAAGCGCTATACGAAACCTCCTAACGAGATCCACGCTCGTTACCTCCTCGCTACACGACGTCGGCAGTCGGGCGAAACCATGGAGGACTACGCCAATGAGCTCTTACAGCTAGCCAGGGGCTGTGACTGCAAAGCTGTGTCAGCTGAGCAGAGCATGTACGACCTCGCCCGAGATGCGTTTGTGGCCGGGGTCGGGTCTTCATACATCCGTCTCAAGCTGCTAGAAAAGGGGAATCTCAACCTGACCCAAGCCATGGAATTAGCTGAAATGCTCGAGGCGGCTTCGAAGAGCTTGGTCCTGTATCCGGAGGACCACGTGGAGACAACGTGGCAGGAGCAGTCGCAAATCCCTCCTCGCCCCTCGGGCTTGAAGTGCAGTGTTATGGCGTGCTCCCATGTGGACCAGACGACGGCTGCAGCCCCATGCGGTCCGCGGTGCTACTTCTGCGGAGGAGCCAAACATACCCGACAAAAGTGTCCCGCTAAAGCAGTAGTCTGTACCACATACGGTAAAAAGGGGCATTATGCGAAGGTGTGCAGATCGAAGCCCAGGAACGGCAGTGCGGCCAGTAACCCTTCGGAACGGGGATCATCACCATCGTCGTCGAAGTACTCACGAGGTTCGTCCATGTGCGAGTCCAGGACGACGCCATTGCGGTCGACGGAGTCGGAGGAGGATGACCACCAGGGGTCGCTAAGTTTGGCGCCCTCACCCATGTGCGATTCATGGGGGCAGCCATTTTGGTCGACGATGACCATGAGCGACCAGCAGGGGTCCTCAGCATCGACCTCAGCTGCCTGCAGTGACGTTCACGGACCAACGGTGGCGTCGATCACCCTGGACCAGGCTAAGCCTCACAGGCTTGATTGTTCGATGATGGATATACAGGTAAATGATCATGCGATTTATTGTCTGTTTGACAGCGGGAGCACTGAGAGCTTTATCCACCCTGACACTGTGAAGAGGTGTGGACTCCAGATTCAACCTGCCAAACAGACAATCTCTATGGCATCAAGGTCCCGGTCTGTCGCTGTGCTAGGACGTTGTGTGGTAACTTTGAAAGTGCAAGGCACAATTTACGAGCGTTTCAGGCTCCTTGTGTTGCCGCATCTTTGCGCACCAATTCTCCTCGGTGGTCCACTTTATGGTCCACATGAAGAGTGTGATCCTACAGTACGGTGGGCCACTCCCTTCGCTGACAGTGGGAGAACAGCTGCAGTCTCCAAATTGTCCAAAGCACCCCGCTTGCAATCTTTCTACGTTAAAGATCACCACACCCTCTTTATTTCAGAATCTGGTACCAGGCTGCAAGCCCATCGCTACTAAAAGTAGGCGTTACAGCACTGAGGATCGGATCTTCATCAGATCTGAGGTTCAGCGACTCCTCAAAGAAGGGATCATACAGCCCAGTGTTAGTCCGTGGAGAGCACAGGTTGTGGTGGTCAAGAGCGGGAACAAACCCCGGATGGTCATTGATTACAGTCAGACCATTAACTGATATACGCAGCTGGATGCGTATCCTCTCCCGCGCATATCTGATATGGTCAATCAGATTGCGCAGTACCGGGTGTTCTCCACCATAGACCTTAAGTCCGCCTACCACCAACTCCCCATTCGCCCAGAGGACCGACAATACACGGCCTTTGAGGCGGATGGTCGTCTGTATAATTTCCTTAGGGTTCCATTTGGTGTCACCAATGGGGTCTCGGTCTTCCAGCGTGCTATGGACCGAATGGTGGATCAGAACAGGCTGCGGGCTACCTTCCCGTACCTGGATAATGTCACCATCTGCGGCCGTGATCAGCAGGACCATGACACAAATCTCCAGAACTTTTTACGCACTGCATCTTGCCTGAATTTGACCTACAACAGGGAGAAATGTGTATTCCGTACGCGCCGGTTAGCCATCCTGGGATACGTGGTGGAAAACGGGGTCATTGGCCCTGATCCAGACCGTATGCGCCCCCTTGCTGAACTTCCCTTGCCCGCTAGCGCAAAAGCACTGAGAAGATGCCTAGGCTTCTTCTCCTATTATGCGCAGTGGGTCCCCAACTACGCGGACAAAGCCCGTCCGCTTATTAAGTCCACGACTTTTCCACTCACGCCAGAGGCCCAATTGGCCTTCAAGGAATTGAAACACGACATCGCGAAAGCCACGATGCACGCGGTAGACAAATCCATCCCTTTTCAGGTGGAAAGCGATGCATCTGATTTCGCCCTGGCCGCCACACTTAACCAGGCGGGCAGGCCCGTCGCGTTTTTTCCCGCACCCTCCAAGGCCCCGAAATTCGGCATTCAGCGGTGGAAAAGGAGGCCCAGGCCATTGTGGAGGCCGTCAGACACTGGCGCCATTACCTGGCGGGAAAGCGGTTCACCCTGATCACGGACCAGCGGTCCGTGGCATTCATGTTCAACAACTCGCAGACGGGCAAGATCAAGAATGACAAGATCTTGCGGTGGAGAATTGAACTCTCCACCTATAACTACGATATCATGTATCGTCCAGGGAAACTCAATGAGCCCTCGGATGCCCTCTCGTGCGGAACATGCGCTACTACGCAGGAGGATCGCTTGAACGCCCTCCATAATGACCTGTGCCATCCTGGGGTCACTCGGCTCTACCACTTTGTCAAAGCCCGCAACCTGCCCTACTCGGTGGAGGACGTCAGGTCGGTGACAAGGAGCTGTCGGATTTGCGCGGAATGCAAACCGCACTTTTACCGACCTGACCGGGCACATTTGGTCAAGGCCACTCGCCCCTTCGAGAGGCTGAGTGTTGATTTTAAGGGCCCCCTTCCCTCAACAGATCGGAACGTGTACTTTCTGAACATAATAGATGAGTACTCCCGGTTCCCGTTTGTTGTCCCCTGCGCGGACACATCGGCTGCCACGGTAATCAAGGCATTCCGTGACCTTTTTACCCTGTTCGGGTACCCCAGCTATATCCATAGCGACAGGGGCTCGTCGTTCATGAGCAATGACTTGAGGCAATTCCTGCTCTCATACGGGATTGCCTCTAGTAGGACCACGAGTTACAACCCTAGGGGTAATGGACAGGTGGAACGAGAGAATGCTACAGTCTGGAAGGCTGTCCTATTGGCGTTGAAGTCCAGAGGCCTTCCAGTCTCCCATTGGCAGGAGGTCCTCCCTGATGCGCTTCACTCCATTCGCTCCCTCCTGTGTACGGCAACCAATGCTACTCCCCACGAGAGGATGTTCTCATTCCCTCGGAAGTCGTCCTCGGGGATATCTTTACCAGCCTGGTTGACGTACCCAGGACCCGTCCTCCTGCGGCGACATGTAAAGGCCCGCAAGTCCGACCCCTTGGTCGAACAGGTCCACCTCCTCCACGCCAACCCTCAGTATGCCTATGTGGCATATCCTGACGGGCGAGAGGACACAGTCTCGATCCGAGACCTGGCGCCCGCAGGGGACGTAGCAACTCCTGTCGCTCCCATATCCCCAGTGACGAATCCCTTATCCCTTATTTCTCCCCCGGACGTGGCGCGAACAGCATCGGGACCAGGGCTTAACAATTTTACTCCAATGCACAGCTTGCCTGAGCCCCGAAGATCGTCGCCACCGCAGAATGTGTCAGGATCCCCTGCACTACTGTTTCATCAGGGTCAACCGGCCCGTGAGTCCGTGGGAGAACAGCTGGACGCCGTTTTGGGGAGAACGCCACCGCAAGTGCCTACTCCGGTGTCACCGCCGGTATTGAGGAGGTCACAACGATGGTGCGGTCCTCCAGACCATCTGAACTTATAATCTGTTGACATTTTAGTCTGTTTTCGTACCCCGCCGGCCTTTGTTCTCAAAGGAGGGGTGAATGTGGTGAACCATCGTTGGTTCCCACTGGATAGTACTGGGCCAGGGCTGGCCAGCACTATGGGAATGTATATAGGTTACTGTGGGATTGTACTAATGTTGCTGTTGGGCTAGGGTGGGATTGATACCCCTGTGGTTGTTACTGTTGTGGCACATCCCAGTCGGGCTCCGCCTCCTGGGAGAGGTATAAGACCCCCTGCTCGGACGGGAACCCTTCAGTCCGGGATAGTGTGTTAAAGTTCTGATAGTTCCATTGTTAGTTAATAAAAGCCTTCTTTTACCGAAGCTTTGTGCCTCGTGTCCAATTGATGCGCATCATGTTTAAAGAGGACAATGAGGGAAATTACATTTTTGTTTTTTATTACTTGTTATTGAAGTGCCTGTAATTTTTAACTCCCACAGCATACATGAAAAAACACACTGGCAAAATCCCATTTATTCCTCAAGTGTAACTAATGCAGCCCAACAGTACCACCTAGCAGTCCAAATTCAGAATTACATCACTTAACAAAGTGTTTGATCCAGATAACCCTACCCCCCATAGCAAAATTATATTTGATATTGGCAGCTATTTCACTCCAGGTTTAAGGTGAGTATTAAATTCTCACTGCTTTTATTCAATCATGGGATATGGGCAGCACAACGACATGGTGGTTAGTACTGCTGCCTCACAGCGCCAGGGACCCGGGTTCGATTCCTGGTTTGGGTCATTGTGTGGAGTTTGCAGATTCTCCTTGTGCCTGCATGGGTTTCCTCTGGGTACTCCGGTTTCCTCCCACAGTCAAGATGTGGAGGTTAGATGGATTGGCCATGCTAAATTACCCCTTAGTGTCCCAAGATGTGTAGGTTAGGGGGACTAGCAGGATAAATATGTGGGGTTACAGGAATAGGGCCTGGGTGGGAGGCTCTGTCAGAGAGTAAGTGCACACTTGATGGGCTGAATGGCCTCCTTCTGCACTGTGGGGAGTCTATGATTCTACCACATTTATTGCCCATCCCTTACTGCCCTTGAGAAGGTGGCGGTGAGCTACCTTCTTGAGCTGCTGCAGTCCATGTGGTGTAGGTAAATCCAGTAAGAAGTTTAACAACACCAGGTTAAAGTCCAACAGGTTTATTTGGTAGCAAAAGCCACACAAGCTTTCGGAGCTCCAAGCCCCTTCTTCAGGTGAGTGGGAATTCTGTTCTGTTCACAAAACCCACAGTGCTGTTGGCGGGGGGCGGGGGGGGGGGGGGGGGGGGGGGGGGGGTGGTGGTGGTGGAGGGGCGGGGGGGGTGGGGTGTGGGGGTGGTGGGGGGGGTGTGGGGGGGTGGGGGGGTGGGTGGGGGTGGTGGTGGAGGGGCGGGGGGGTGGGGTGTGGGGGTGGTGGGGGGGGTGTGGGGGGGTGGGTGGAGGGGGGGGTGGGTGGAGGGGGGGGTGGGTGGGGGGGGGGGGGTGGGGGTGGGGTGGGGTGGGGGTGGGGGGGGTGCGGGGGGGCGGGCGTGGCGGGGGAACAGTGTTCAAAGATTTAGACCCAGCAACAGTTTCCAAATTGGCATGGCGTGTGGCTTGGAGGGAAACTTGCAAATGGTTTTTGCAGTGAATATATCAGTGTCACATGAAAAGTTCAACTTATATCTCATCAGGCTTGATGGATTTCAGGGGCAAAGTTTCTAAATTCTTTGAACCAAGAAATTACTTCAAAGGTTTGAGTTGCTTTTGATGTCTGAAACTCTCCCCATAAGGAGTTCATGGATCAGTCATATGTCCAAGTTGCTGCCAAACCTTGCTTATTTATTCAAAATAAAAAAAAGATAAGATATTGGAAATAATCAGCAGGTACATCAGGTTTCCAAATAATAAAAACTGTTAGCATTTCGAGCTGACACTCTTTGTTTGAAATGTCTTTACTCTCATCTGTTGGGTATTCCTCATATTTTCTGTTTTAATTTCAGATTTTACCTGTTTTCTGCCAATGGTGTCAGCATATTTTTGGGCTAAATCTTATGCCTCATCAGTGATAATTTTTATGCCCACGAGGGAGCGGTGTGTTCCCTCTGATTCACCCGCCCCGCAACAACTTAACTGTTGCAAGCACTGGGGAGCTCCATATAAACAACTCCCCAGCACTTGTTCCCGAATGACTGCAGGGGATAGCAGCCCAGAAGCCAGCACTGCTCTTTTCAGAGGGGGCCCTCGCCAGGATACTGCATGGAGTGGAGCAGAGGCAGGACACACTCTACCCCCGCTCCAGGAGACGGTGTCCAGCAGGGTGACCACTCCTGCCTGGGATGCAGTGGCAGCCCTGGTGAGAGTGCAAGTGCACTCCAGAAGAGCCATAGAGTCATAGAGCAACATAACATGGAAACAGGCCCTTCGGCCCAACTGGTCCATGCTGAAAATGGTGCCCTCCCAGCCAGTCCCAATTACCCGTGTTTGGCCCATATCCTCTAATCCTTTCCCATCCATATACTTATCCAAATGTTCTTTAATTTTTTTAAAGTCCATAGATCTCAATCAACAAACAGCTTGTGCACCACTTAAATTCTCACAGACCTGTGACTGAAGTCATGATTCATCCTCCTTTCTTATATTAAAATAGTTTATTTAAGTCACTAAGAATGTCAGTTGTGACTGCTGTTTTGTAGGTTTTTCTTAGTCTAGAAAGCTGTGGGAAGAGTTGATCTAAGATTTTGCTTGGAAGAACAGGTAATAGCACAGAAATGTGTAAAATGTGACAGCTTATCGACAGATCATGATTAACACGGATTGGCCGACTCAGTTCTAACATGTTCATGGACTCTATCTTGTGAATATGGGCTTCCATCCATCTTTACAACACGCAATCCAATCATAGGATTACTGTTAGTCCCTTGGTGCACAAAACTATTTATTTCACATGTTAAGATTGTTAAGTTTCAGATTGTAACAGAAACACTGACCATAGGAAGTGCATTGTTTTTGTTTTCAGAGCAATGATTTTTGGAAGAAGACCAAACTGCAACATCATCAGCAGGAGGCAGGAATTGATTTGTGCCACGACTAACCTTTCGAAGCACTTCATAATGATGGATGTCAGAGCCACCGGACGATAGTCATTAAGGTACGCTGCCTGGCTTTTCTTTGGTACCGGGATGATGGTCATCTTCTTGAAGCAGGATGGGATCTCAGATTGGTATAAAGAGAGGTTGAAGATGTCTGCGAATACCCCTGCCAGCTGGTCCGCGCAGGATCTGAGTGCTGGTCCGGTTACCCCATCTGGGCCAGTTGCTTTCTGTGGTTTGAGTTTTCATGTCTGTTCATGCTTGGGGGAACAACCACATTCAGCCAGTGCATCATCCCTGTGAAGTGTGAGAATGGCAATGCTCCCACCCTCTTACCAGCTCCCACTAAGGAAGGGCACTCCCCCAGCTGCGATATGGACAGGAACCCAAGAAGGAGGACAAGGAAGCGCTGCCTGCATACCAGCCTTCACAGGCCCTTTAAAGCAAGGGGTGCCCCGATATGAAGGGAAGGTAAGGCCTGCAAGTGACCCCTCCTGACTTCTCCCCCTGAAATTACGACTCTGGGATCCCCACCCCTGACCCTGAGTTGAACTTATCTCTATCCTGAGTCCTCTCCGTTGCCCTGTGAGCAGTGCACTCCGCAGAGGGCTCTGGCTGCCTGAGTGCTCACCTCTGAAATCCCCTCCGAGGTGAAGGCACCAGGTTCATGCTTCTGTAGAGCTGTTGTAAATGGTGCTGGCATGATGTCACAGCGGTGCCCGCTGAATATCCAATGAGGGGAGAAGTCCCAGAGAGAGTAATACATGCTAATGTATTAAAATTAGCTTTCTGCAGTCCAGCGGCATGTTTCAGATCACTCTACTGACGAGGGACCTGGATGATTGGAACTCGGAAACTTGCCGGCATGAATCCCACTCTCCGGATTTAGAGCACGCGCCGCCATCCCCACAGATGGAGAATGTGGGCTCAAAACTGCCCCATAAGAACTAGCAGCAGGAGTAGGCAATTCAGCTTCTCGAGCTTGCTCCGCCATTTAATACAATCATGGCTGATCGCTTTGGGCGGAACAGTGGCACAGTGGTTAGCACTGCTGCCTCACAGCGCCAGGGACCCAGGTTCAATTCCAGCCTCGGTCCACTGTCTGTGTGGAGTTTGCACTTTCTCCGTGTCTGCGTGGGTTTCCTCCAGGTGCTCCAGTTTCCTCCCACACTCCAACAATGTACGGGTTAGTTTGATTGGCCATGCTAAATTGACCCTAGGGTTAGGAGGATTTAGCAGGGTAAATGTGTGGGGTTATGGGAATAGGGCTAGGTGGGATTGCGGTCGGTACAGACTCGATGGGCCGAATGGCCTCCTTCTGTCCTGTAGCGTTTCTATGATTTCTATAATGATTCTCATCTCGGCCTCAATTCCACTTATCTGCCTGTTCACCATAGCTTTTCAAACCGTTACTAACTATTAAATCTACCCACCACTTCCTTAAATTTACTTGAAGGCCCAGCATCGGGTAGTGAACTCCACAAACTCATGATCCTATGAGAGAAGTAATTTCTCCTTATTTCTGTTTTAAATCTGCTACTCCTTATCCTAAAAGTATGACCTCTTGTTCTAGATTGCCCCCAAAGAGGAATTATCCTCCCCACGTCTACTTTGTCGATCCCCCACATTGTGTTGTACATCTTCATTAGATCTCCTCTCATTCTTCCATCTCCAGGGAGTATTAGCCTAAACTGCTTAATCTCTCTTTATAAGACAAACCCCTCATCTCTGGAATCAATTGAGTGAACCTCCTGTACCTTCAATGCAACTATATTCCTCCTCAAGTGGACAAAATTATACACAATATACTAAGTGTGGTCTGACTAATGCTTTGTACAGCAGCTGAGACACTACTTTTATATTCTATTTCTTTAGCCATAAACACCAAGATTCCATTTCCCTTCCTCATTACCTGCTGTGCTTGCTAGTACTAGTTTTCTGTGCTTCATGCATGAGAATACCCAGATCCCTCTGCACTGAAGCCCTCCAAAGTTTATCTCCATTTAGATAATAAGCTGCCTTTGTACTTTTCCTACCAAAATGGATAACTTCGCACTTATCCACATTAAACTCCACCTGCCAAATTTTGCCCCATTCACGTAACCTACCCAAATCCATTTGTAAATTTCTTACTTCCAATTTCTTATTTAATTATTGCAACTTATTATCCAACCTATTTTAGTGTCATCTAGAGGATCATGTGTCCACCAATTTACAGAAAGAACTACATGTTGATCTGCTGATAAAATTATAGCATGCTTTGGTTTACAATGTTTATTTGCCTAAGCGCCTTCTGGGGTTGATTTCATGTCCATTGATTGGGCAGAAACTCTGATTGTTTCATCATCTCTGTATGATTAGGATGGAATTCTCCATGTTTGTTAGATATTCCAAGAAAAGATTGAATCTCTTAGATTCATAGAATCCCTACAGTGCAGAAAGAGGCCATTCAGCCCATTGAGTCTGCATCGACTCTCTGACAGAGTATCCTACCCAGTGCCATTCCCTGCCCTATCCCTGTAACCCCACACATTTAGCATGGCTAATCCATTTAACCTACATAGCTTGGCACACTAAGGGCCTGATTTCACCATCAAGTTGCGCCCATTTTCAGGTGTGAAAACTTGGTAAAGTTGGGCGTGAGGCGAGTAGTGAAATCTGCACCCGTCTCCGCGCTATTTCCCCCTTTACCAATGCATTTGTGTGCATTTAAATTGACTTAATGGGCTGCACGCCCACTTTACCGGCACTTACTCCTTTACCACCGCGTTCACCCATCCGGAATCAGCGCAAAACAGACATGCTCCATATAAGTTCGATTCGGGTGCTCCATCAGTGAGGAGGTAAGTGCCTAGCGTCTGATGGCTCTCTGTGGCTTACGGGGGGTCCTTTTGTTGTGGCCATTTTCTTTCTCGGGTCAGTGGGGGCTCTGTGAGTGTGTGGGGGTGAGGGGCTGTTGCTCAGCAGGGTGTCCGATGTGCGATTTGCAGCACAGATCCGGGTCTCAGCACTGACCTCGGGTCTTGTGGATGCTGCTGGGTCCTGGTGCACTCAGCAATCTGCTAGCTGAAGGATGTGCACAAAGCCCTTGCAAATTGCACTGCTGCAGCCTCTCAACTTTTCAAGGAGCTGTGATTCTGGGGAGCATGTGGCTGGGGGAATAGGGGGTCCATTGCCACTATGCCGAGATCAGTGGAGGGGAAGGGGGGGTCCGCTGCCACTCTGCTTGAGATCGGTGGGGGGGTGGGGGAGGGGGAAGGTGGGTCTGCTGCCACTTTGCCTGAGATCAGTGGTGGGGGGGGGTGGGGGGAAAGGGGGGGGTCTCCTGCCACTATGCCTGAGATCTGTGGAGGAGGGGGGGAAGGTGGGTCTGCTGCCACTCTGCTAGAGATCAGTGGAGGGGAAAGGGGGTCCGCTAGTACTCTGCTTGAGATCATTGGGGGGGCGATGGGGGGGAAGGTGGGTCTGCTGCCACTATGCCTGAGATCAGTGGGGGGGGGGGGGTGAAGGTGGGTCAGCTGCCACTCTGCCTGTGATCAGTGGAGGGGAAGGGGGGTCTGCTGCCAGTCTGCCTGAGATTAGTGAGGGGGAGGAGGGGGGATCACTCTGTCTGAGATCGGTGGAGGGGAAAGGGGGAGGAGAGGCCTGCGATCGGTCTGGGTGGCGGAGGGGGTGGGGGAATAAGGCGGTCACTAATGTTGTGGGGGCGGGGCAATATCTGTGGGGGCCAAGGGGAGGCATTATCCAGCCCAGAAGTGATGTGGCAGGGGAGCAGCATTCTATCTTTTTTTCTGCGCACGCGCAGTTGGAGGCTTGTGCAGTGCAATTCGGAATCGCTGATGTTTTTACAGGCAGAGTGCATATGGAGGCACCTCAGAACTGAATAGAATAGAATCCCTACAGTACAGAAAGAGGCCATTTGGCCCATCGAGTCTGCACCGACCACAATCCCACCCAGGCCTTACCCCCATATCCCTACATATTTACCCACTAATCCCTCTCACCTACGCATCTCAGGACACTAAGGGCAATTTTAGCTTGGCCAATCAACCTAACCAGCACATCTTTGGACTGTGGGAGGAAACCGGAGCACCCGGAGGAAACCCACGCAGACAGGAGGAGAATGTGCAAACTCCACACAGACAGTGACCCAAGCCGGGAATCGAACCCAGGTCCCTGGAGCTGTGAAGCAGCAGTGCTAACCACTGTGCTATCAGGCCGCCCTTTAAAACCCGCTGGTTTAAAAGTCGGATCTGAAACACTCCCAGTTTCAAGTCCGCCCAATCAAAATGGTAAAATAGGACCCGAAGGGGAATTTAGCAAGGTCAATCAACCAATCCTGTGGTAGGAGACTGGAGCACCTGGTGGAAACCCATGTAGATATTTGGGGGAGGGCGGGGGGAAATATGCAAACTCCACACAGACACCCAACCAAGGCCAGAATCGAACCTGTTTCCGTGGCGCTGTGAGGCAGCAGTGCTAACCACTCTGCCACCATTCCACCTTGCATGTTTGAAGCTGAATACATTTATCTCTGCTCTCCTGACTTTTCCTGTGTTTTGGAATTTGGTTTGTGACAACTCACATCATTTATTTAAATGAATTCCAAGCTTGGGGGCAGACAGTTTTTGACTCAGATTGATTTGCATAAGATGGTAAGTGAGTGGAGATGATTCACTTGCTCGGATAATGAGGCCAGTTATTTTAGTATAACAGGTGAATCATGCTCCTTATTCTGCAGTTCACTGACTGGGAGAACCTAAAATCCACTAGCTGTCTATTACTAAAAGCAGTACATAACTCTTTCAGGAGGAGGCGTAATTTTCAAAGATGGTCAGTGGCATATGTGCATAACTGAACCAACAGACATTGCAATGTCATTCAGGGCATCCACATATTCTAATGCCGCTAAGGAAGTGTTCAGACAGTAAATTATGTTAACAACTGCCCTGCCAAGTTGGCTGTAATGGAGTCAGGTGACTGTGTAGGTCAACAGCAGCAATATTGTCCCAAGACTGCAGTACAGGATAGAATTTAATGATCTACCAAGCTAAGTCTCCCATTGCAATCTTTTTGACTGCCTACCTTATCTACAGCACCATCAGTTCTTCCCCTCTCCATTTCCTACATCTCTCTTAATCACAATAAGACACTTCATGACACTTCCCTCTGTGTGCACACCCACACTGTTACATCCCTCACAGCTAATTCCCTTTTTGGTCATACCTTCTATATTTCCTTGTCATTGTGCATATTATGCTAAGCTGCTATTACCATCAAACAAAATCCACATCCTTCCCAAACCTTTGTAGTGCTTTAGCTGAGAGTAGATGAGTATCTCTTTAAAGTATCACTGGAATGGCTGCCTCCTGACCTGCACAACTTCTGATTTGTGTTAACTGGAGGAACTGATAGTATCACTAAAGTTAGAGATTTATTTATAATAATGATTTTGTTAAAATAATGAGGCTTCTCACTGTTTCCAATAGGCACTCTGGCCACCTAAATCAGGGT
This sequence comes from Mustelus asterias, assembly GCF_964213995.1. Classification (NCBI taxonomy): domain Eukaryota; kingdom Metazoa; phylum Chordata; class Chondrichthyes; order Carcharhiniformes; family Triakidae; genus Mustelus; species Mustelus asterias. Next base: position 41,784,444 of record NC_135801.1, read on the forward strand.
CTTCCTGGAAATTGGAATGGAAGGACCTCCAGTCATAAGTATACCTAATCCCAGTATGACTTTGGTCCCATAACTACCATTTTTTTTAGATGTAAATCAGGTGGTAAAGAATTTTGTATTCAGTCTGAGTTTTGCCATCAATCAGAGTATCAGCCACACCCCAATCCCCATCTTGCCATCTAAGTTATTTTGGAAATTGGAAGAACTGGACGATAGAAGAGTTTTGTGAGTTGACCACACACAAGGATGGCAGTGGCTGTCAATTAAATGTGCTTGCCTTCAGCATCTTCCAGGTTAGTAAGGAGACATTAGGCAAGTTGCTACTTATGGAAGTAAGCTCCATTCTGTATCATGTCATAGATATATGAGTATGTATCTTGTTCATATTAAGTTGAGCTGGGCCATTGCTCTGCCTGTTTGACTTTAATGGAACTTTTTTTATTCGTCTTTGCTTTGAATGGATACTTGTGTCTGGGGAATAATTGCTAACGCAAGAGGAGTCTGCTCACTTCTATTTCTGTTATGGTTTATAAACTAACTCTAATTGGGTCAAAGTTGTTTGCCTGCTATCGTGGGCTGGCCATTGTTAGAGGAAATTGAGCTCATTGACTGTGATGTTAATATCTATCATTGATGGAATGTCATGGCAGATAAAAATTCCAAACTTCCTGTCAACCCTCATCTTGTGAATATCTCTCGAACCAGTGGTAGTGCTGCTTTTGACATTCTGATTCATGGCAGTTAGAAATAATTAATGTTACAATTATTGGCTGACAGAGATACTGGATTCTTCAAGATATTTGCCTTAGTCAGTTTCTACATATTTCCAGATCACGACAGTGTCCACTCTCTATCAGCGTGTATGCACCGTTTAAAATGGACCCTGGGGATACTCATTGGCTGGGATATTTTGCCCCTGCAGTCTGTTTGCTGGTAGCGGAGGCAGCTCACTATTGGCCACTGGCGGGATCTTCCAATCCTGCTGAGGTCTATGGTTTCTTGTATGGTTGCCTGCTTTGTTGCTGGGGAATCTACTGTGGGTGGTCAACTTTGGTGGCACTGGAAGATTCCACCATCGGGAAGGGCTGAAAAGTCCTGTTAAGAAATGTAGGAACTGGCAAACCAATTTGAATATACACAAGTGTGTGTACATATAAATGCATTTTTGGCCTAAGAGGGCCTACTACTCAAAAATGTGAAGTTGCAGTGACTCTGCAATTCTGATTGGTGGCATAGTGGACAGTGAAGAAGGTTATTGAGGATTGCAACATGATCTTGATCAATTGGGCCAGTGGGCTGACGAATAGCAGCTGGAGTTTAATTTAGATAAATGCGAGGTGAAGCAAATGGTACATCAAACCAGGGCAGGACTTAATCAGTTAATGGTAAGGTGTTGGGGAGAGTTATAGAACAAAGAGATCTAGAGGCACAGATTCATAGCTCCTTGAAAGTGGAGTCACAGGTTGACAGAGGTGAAGAAAGCATTCGGCATGCTTGGTTTCATTGGTCAGAACATTGAATACAGGAGTTGGGACGTCTTGTTGAAGTTCTACATGACATTGGTACGGCCACACTTGGAATACTGTGTACAGTTCTGGTCACCCTATTATAGAAAGGATATTATTAAACTAGAAAGAGTGCAGAAAAGATTTACTAGGATGCTACCGGGACTTAATAGTTTGAGTTATAAGGAGAGGCTGGATAGACTGGGACTTTTTTCTCTGGAGCGTAGGAGGCTTAGGGTGATCTTATAGAGGTCTATAAAATAATGAGGGGCATAGATCAGCTAGATAGTCAATTTCTTTTCCCAAAGGTAGGGGAGTCTAAAACTAGAGGGCATGGGTTTAAGGTGAGAGGGGAGATACAAAAGGGTTCAGAGGGGCAATTTTTTTCTGAGGGTGGTGAGTGTCTGGAAGAAGCTGGCAGAGGTAGTAGTAGAGGTGGGTACAATTTTGTCTTTTAAAAAGCATTTGGACAGTAACATGAGTATCGAGGGATGTGGGCAATTGGGACTAGCTTAGTTGCTACAAAAGTGGCGGCATGGACAAGTTGGGCCAAGGAGCCTGTTTCCATCCTGTAAACCTCTATGACTCAAAGGGATCTAAAGGTACACATGCACAATTCATCAAAAGTGACAATGCAAGTTGGCAAAGTCATAAAAATGTAAACCGAGCACTGGAGTTAATTGCTGGAAGAACAGAACTCAAAAGCAGCAATATTACACATTTCTCACTATTCTTGCATCACATTTACAGTACAGAAACAAAGCCTCATTGTTCTTTTGCTCATGTTTATATCCCATATGCTCCTTCTGCCTCCAATGCCTTCTAAGTATCAGCATTTCCTTCTCCTTTTCCGCCTTATATATGTGGCTGGTATATCCCATCCTAGGGATGGGATTTACGACCATTTAGAAAGATGCGGATTATTCCGGGATAGTCAGCATGGATTCGTGAAGGGCAAGTTGTGCCTCACAAATTTGATAGAATTTTTTGAGGAGGTAACTAAGTGCGTTGATGAAGGTAGGGCAGTTGATGTCATATACATGGATTTTAGTAAGGCGTTTGATAAGGTCCCCCATGGTCGGCTTATGATGAAAGTAAGGAGGTGTGGGATAGAGGGAAAGTTGGCCAATTTGGATAGGTAACTGGCTATCTGATCGAAGACAGAGGGTGGTGGTGGATGGAAAATTTTCGGACTGGAGGCAGGTTGCTAGCGGAGTGCCACAGGGATCAGTGCTTGGTCCTCTGCTATTTGTGATTTTTATTAATGACTTAGAGGAGGGGGCTGAAGGGTGGATCAGTAAATTTGCTGATACCAAGATTGGTGGAAGAGTGGATGAGGTGGAGGGCTGTTGTAGGATGCAAAGAGACACAGATAGGATGCAAAGCTGGGCTGAAAAATGGCAAATGGAGTTTAACCCTGATAAATGTGAGGTGATTCATTTTGGTAGGACTAATTTAAATGTGGATTACAGGGTCAAAGGTAGGGTTCTGAAGACTGTGGAGGAACAGAGCAATCTTGGGGTTCATATCCACAGATCTCCGAAGGTTGCCACTCAAGTGGATAGAGCTGTGAAGGCGGCCTATAGTGTTTTAGCATTTATTAACAGGGGGTTGGAGTTTAAGAGCCGTGGGGTTATGCTGCAACTGTACAGGACCTTGGTGAGACCACATTTGGAATATTGTGTGCAGTTCTGGTCACCTCACTATCAGAAGGATGTGGAAGCGCTGGAAAGAGTGCAAGGGAGATTTACCAGGATGCTACCTGATTTGGAGGGTAGGTCTTATGAAGAAAGGTTGAGGGAGCTAGGGCTGTTCTCTCTGGAGTGGAGGAGGTTGAGGGGAGACTTGATAGAGGTTTATAAACTGATGAAAGGGATAGATGGAGTGAATGTTCAAAGACTATTTCCTTGGGTGGATGGAGCTATTACAAGGGGGCATAACTATAGGGTTCGTGGTGGGAGATATAGGAAGGATATCAGAGGTAGGTTCTTTACGCAGAGAGTGGTTGGGGTGTGGAATGGACTACCTGCAGTGATAGTGGAGTCAGACACTTTAGGAACATTTAAGCGGTTATTGGATAGGCACATGGAGCACACCAGGATGATAGGGAGTGGGATAGCTTGATCTTGGTTTCAGATAAAGCTCGGCACAACATCGTGAGCTGAAGGGCCTGTTCTGTGCTGTACTGTTCTATGGTTTTCCCTTCACTGGTGTATAAACTATCAACTTTTGTACAGTATTTTGTTTTTGAATTGATTGAAGTTGAGTGAATGACTAGATTTAGCTGTGTTTTTCATTTGGATATTTTAACCCAGAGAAGGTCAAGGAAGAGACGACATATCCAGCATAAGGTCTATGATTCATGAGTCCTTACAGAGCATAAATTAATGTTAAAGTTATTTAGAATTTTGCACTAAAAGTTTTGTTCTCCAGGTTAGGAAAAAAAAATCGTAACACTGGAGAACTTTCCGTGCTAAAATGCAAAGAAACTTCCCTCATGTTTAGAGATCATCTTTTAAATTTATTTGGTTAACAAAAATTTGATTGGGTTAACATTACAGCTTCCTATTCTGATAAAATGATAGAAATGTGAAAAGAAATGTCAGAAGATGTAATATCTATCTAAATGCCACACTTAGCTCCCTGAGGAAAGCATGATTATCCCTCTGTAAAGATTCAACATTCAAAACTGCATGTTAATTGATCTTTGAGTTGATCAATACTATTAGAGGTTAGTATACTTCTTATCAAAACTGAGAATTTCTGTTGCAGTAATTTAAGTGGGGTCCTACAAGTCCTTGCATTTATTAGAAATGAGTATGATCATTCAGTAAATGATCCCTAGCCATTTGCCACCTTAATGAACCAAAACCTTGAAATTATATTGTGTGATTAAAGCACTTTATATTTAAGACCTCCATCTGAAATTCCTTTGGGAACTGAAATTTGACGGGCTGGAACTAGGCAGTGTTTGCACTGCACTCCAGCCATTACTTTCAATGCAAGCAGCAAGTAAATGTTATGGATGGACTGCACACTCTCAGTGGGGGTGCAAACTCGAGAGACTAGGATTCTGAATGGAGCAGATAGAGGGACTGCTTTTTAAAAAAAAAGTGAACAAGTCAACAGTTAATGATGGCACAATATGGCTCTCTCCAACATTATGCTGGGCCTTAGGTGAGGATGTGCAGAAAAGAAGGGATGCATTCCACCCATAAGGCATTAGGAGCCCTCCAGAGAAACTATCAGAGTGTATTAGGAAATAATTACTATGGCAATCAATGTCAGGATTTGGCCCAGAGGACTGAGATGCAGTGCCACAAGATATTTAGTGACCTCACATGAGGAATCAAGGTCACTATGTAAATTTTCAAATGCTATTTCCCACCATCTTCACCACTGGACACTCACTGGTCAATGCACTGCACCCCCATCAATAACTTTCCAACAATCCCGATTAATTACAACTCAAACCGCAGATTCATTTGCTTCATTGACTCTCATACACGTAGCATTGCATGGTCACAGCTTGCGCACATTGGAAGCCATCAAACAGCCAAACATGTTACACCACACTCACTGACATACATCCCTCCCTCCCTCCCTCTTGAGGAACAACGTGGTGTATAATGGAGGTAGCAAGAACTAACTGTGGCCGGGGGGGGGGGGGGGGGGGGAGGGAGGGAGGTGGGGGGGGGGGGGGGGGGGGGGAGGGAGGGAGGTGGGGGGGGGGGGGGGGGGGGGGAGGGAGGGAGGTGGGGGAGGGAGGGGAGGGAGGGAGGGAGGTGGGGGAGGGAGGTGGGGGTGGGGGGGGGGGGGGGGGGAGGGAGGGAGGTGGGGGAGGGAGGGGAGGGAGGGAGGGAGGTGGGGGAGGGAGGTGGGGGAGGGGGGGGGGAGGGAGGTGGGGGAGGGGGGGGGGAGGGAGGTGGGGGAGGGAGAGAGAAGAGAGCAACCCATGGTAATTACTTTACTTTATCCCTAAAGCTGGGGAAAGAATGTTGAATTTTAGTGTGGCTGAGGGTCTTGCAGATCATTCAAGCAGTTCTGGCTTCAGACTACACTTCCTTTAGCATAAATGGCAGCAGTTCAGCCTGGCTGATGGGCAACAGTAAGAGAAGTGGCCAGTGGTAGCACAAAAGCAGTTGTGCTGAGAGTGGACAGCAACTTGCGTAAAGGGCCAGTGCCAGGCCACTGCCTGCAAGCTATTGCAGAGTCAGCCATGCCATATTAGACTGCACATTGCCTTATTCAATGTACCATATCCATCAACTTGTCCCTAAACAGCAAAGGCAACAGAAGCAGTGTCACCAGTACATTAACCTAGAAGATCTTACCAAGGTGGTCCTTCTCAGTCAGCACCTCACTGCCAACCTTTCAACCTCAAGCCACCAGGAGCTACAAAGTCCATAGTGTCTGGTCAACCCTAAAGTTCACCATAACAAGCACCTATGAAAAGGTCATTGGTTTCTTACCAGGAAACATAGTGATCACTTTGACAAAAATGACCAAGAGATCCAAGACCTTTATCAAGAGTAAGCACAAAGCTTTTACTGGGTGACCAGTGCTGTTTTGTGTCTAAAGCTGCTGGATGATATTCTGCATAGATCATTAATGCTGGTTCTAGGACTGTGAACTGGAGGTATGCAGAGTAGACAGATTATAACATCAATCAGCTTTTAACTGATTTGAATCTAGTGGTGTCCTTTCCAACCTGAATGCTCCAGCTAACACCCTCTCAACCTCACCTAGCTGAGTTTAATAGTAGACACCCCCACCATCCTAGCTATTTAAAGGGATCATCATCTACATTTAAGTGAGTAGTTAATTGATTTTTTTTTTACTAGCTGTTGCTGAGTTAGTAGAAGGATTTGGAGGATTGGACTGCTAATTGAAGTTGCCAATGGCTACAGGGAGTTTGTGTGACATTTGACCAAGACTTTGTTCAAAGTTTATTTATTAGTGTCACAAGTAGGCTAACATTAACACTGTAATGAAGTTGCTGTGAAAATCCTCTAGTCGCCACACACTGGTGCCTGTTTGGGTACACTGAAGGAGAATTTAGCATGGCCAATGCATCTAACCAGCATGTCTTTTGGACTGTGGAAGGAAACCGAAGCACTTGGAGGAAACCCACTCAGATACTGGGAGAACATGCAGACTCTGCACAGTCACCCAAGCCGGGAATCAAACCCAGGCCTCTGGCACTGTGAGGCAGCAATGCTAGCCACTGTGCCACACAGAATATTGATTTTTGACTTCAAAGATTTTACTCTGTCCACTTTCTCCCTGCCATGGTCACTGTACTTTGTAAAGCCTTAGGTCTGTAGCACATCAGGGGGATTGAGCAGAGGTGACACAGAGGAAGAAAAGTTATTTTAACAGGGAGGGATGAAGGACGTTCAGCAGCAGAACATATTGCCCACAGTCTTCATGGAACAATTTGCCTAGCTCAGCCTAAACGTGCAACATCTCTGCTTCATTATCATAGAATACCTGCAGAAGGAGGCCATTCAGCCCATCGAATCTGCACCGACTACAATCCCACTCAATCCCTATCCCTGTAACCCCACGTATTTATCCTGCTAGTCCCCCTAACACTAGGGGCAATTTAGCATGGCCAATCAGCCTAACCCACACATCTTTTGGACTCTGGGAGGAAAGCGGAGCATCCAGAGGAAACCCATGCAAACTCCACACGGCCACCCGAGGCCGGAATTGAACCTGCGTCCCTGGCGCTGTGAGGCAGCAGTGCTAACCACTGCCGTCCTTTCAGGAAGTCCTCAGCTGAGGAGGGAAAAGGAGAAGGCAACCAATTCATCTCCTTTCTGGCCAGGCTGTGATTGATTATCCAGCAATTGGACCAGTGAACACAAACATAGCCCCAATTCCCCATTCATCAACTGTCCCACCTCTTCCTCCTTCCTCTGTCATTCACCTTCACAGCATCCACATTGCCACAATACTGAAATAAAATCCATTTGAAAAACAAACATACCAAATGATTTTTTTTACAACTTAAACTATCCAATCTTGTATACAAAAGTCAACCAATCATCCTTGTGCTTTCCCTTTATGCCTGTCTCCCATGTGCCTATCCCTGCTGCTCCTGTACAGTATGACTTCAGTGTTTGGCAAATGGCAGCTAACTTTCAGTGGAGATGACCTTGCAAGATAACCTCAAACAGCTATGGTCCTAGAAGGTTCCGCTCTGAACTGTACAATCAATGCATCAGCTATTTGGGTTCACAGACTGACAGGTAACAACACGGGCACCGGTGGAGTTTCAGTGGTGGGAGGGCAAATGCTGCCTCCCTGTTACAGGCTTGTGCTCCTCAATGTTACTTTCCTGAAGTGGTGGTTCAGCATATCTGGCAATGTGTTGGAGGACAGTTTCCGGTAGCTCTGAAACCCTTGCAAACCTTTTTGAATACTGATAAGTGTAGCAATGATGACAGGAGCCAAAAATTACATAGCAATGAACTTGCATAGCACAAGCTGAGCTTGCATAACTTCAATGTAAGCTTTAATCCAGCACTCGGACATTGGACGACTCCTGTTTATGCTGCAATGAAAGCTGAGATACTGGCCACCAGGCACTGTATCATGGTTCTGTCAACAAGTGAAGTAATGGAATTGGCCACAACTTCTGTTTTGGGAAGGATGGTTTCTGTGGAAGAGAGCTTTAGGTCTGCTAGCAGATCCACAAGCAGATTTTTAGTGGCAGTAGAGTGGGAAAGGCTTAAAATGATGCTACCAAACAAGACCATGTTAACGGTTTGCTCATGTGAATGCAGCAACATTATTAAAATGAGATTTTAAAAGTATCTATATATTTAAATATTAGGTGATTCTGTACTTTAACTTAAATGTATCTTTAATGTATTTGTTCGCCTCAGTCAAAAATCTGAATGTTGCAGAATTAATGATGGAGTTCAGCAGCTAGAATCCGTTTGTCAGCAGAATGTACATTACAAGTTTCAAAACTCCGGGACAGTTATTGAAACAGTGATTTAATTGAAATCATAGAAATCATAGAAACTCTACAGTGCAGAAGGAGGCCATTCGGCCCATCGAGTCTGCACCGACCACAATCCCACCCAGGCCCTACCCCCACATATTTACCCACTAATCCCTCTAACCTACGCATCCCAGGACTCTAAGGGACAATTTTTTTTTTAACCTGGCCAATCAACCTAACCCGCACATCTTTGGACTGTGGGAGGAAACCGGGGCACCCGGAGGAAACCCACGCAGACACGAGGAGAATGTGTAAACTCCACACAGACAGTGACCCGAGCCGGGAATCGAACCCGGGACCCTGGAGCTGTGAAGCAGCAGTGCTAACCACTGTGCTACCGTGCCAATTGAGGCATCTACTGTCAAGACATGAAAAAGTATCTTTCTTATGGGCCCAGGGAAGGTGCTTATCTGATTGTCGTGGCAATACGTCAGTGGGAAAGGATTGTCGAAGAGGAGTCCGCAACCAAGAATTGGGCTTTGCCAGAGGGGAGAAGTCCAGTATTAGACGGACATATAGAATATCATTATGTCAAGTAGCATATCACAATTGGTTGAGGTAATCTGTTATGTACTGGACTGACACGTAAACATGGAATGAAATTGAATCTAAGCTAATTAGGAATATCATAGATAACAGAAGGTATAATGGTATTTTGGCTCAGTGCCTCAGACCTTTGGAGGGGTTTTGTAGTACTGAACCCAGGCTATTCGACCATCTTAAGGCCTCCCATGGTTATAGATTAATGTTTGTTTGTCTTGTATGATTTTTGTGTTTTAAATTTTTAATTACATCTTTTGAGCAGAGACCTTACCTTTTGCAAGTTTATTTTACGTTTTTCAAGAAGTTAGCCACCATCAAAGAATTCCCCACTACAGTTGTCAAGCTCTGTGCAAGCCAAGGTTAATGCCGAATTCTTTTGTGCTCCTTGACAGTGATCTTGGTCTTCCTTGCAGACCTAAAATTGCACCAAACATGTATGTGCATACCTATCAGCCTTTTCTTGTAAGCTGTTCCATCAAGTTCTTCATCTCTGTTTTCTGCAACAGAACTCAGGCGTGACCTTGCCCTCTAGAAAGCTGGCATTATCCTTAGCCCCTGCCCCGCCAGCACACCGGCCTGGTGTGTCACCTGTATTGAAACTGCCGTCGAAAGTACATTCAGTGTTAGTGTCTGATGCGCGTTATCACACACGAGGCTTGAGATGCTCAGGAAATAAAGGCTTTTATTTGCCGTACAACAAAGCTACTAATTATATACACGATCCCAGACTGAGGGGTCCCAGACAGAGCAGAGACCTTTATACCTCTCCCAGGAGGCGGAGCCCGACTGGGATGTACCACAATAACTATAATACAAGGTGTAACAGCCCAACCCTAACCCCAACAGCAACAAGTAGAACAACCCATCCCTAACCCCAACAGCAACATATATACATACTTGTAGTACTGGCCAGACCCTGGCTCAGTACTATCTAGTGGGAACCAACGATGGTTTCACCACATTCACCCCTCCTTTGAAGACAAAGGCCGGCGGGGTACAAAAAAACAGAATAATATGTCATCAGTCTATAAGTTCAGACGGTCAGGGGGACCGCACCGTCGTTGTGACCTCCTCAACACCGGCGATGACACCGGAGTAGGCACTCGCGGTGGCGTTCTCCCCAAGGCGATGTCCAACTGTTCCTCCACAGTCTCACGGGCCGGTTGACCCTGAGGTGACGGTAATCCATGGAGTTCCGACACGCCCTGAAGTGGCGACCATCCTCTGGACTCAGGCAAGCTGTACATGAGAGTAAAAGGGTTAAGTAATGGTCCCGATGCTGCCCGCGCTGTGTCCGGAGGGGAAACAAGAGTTATGGGGTTTGTAACAGGGGGTATGGGAGCGACAGGGGTTTCTATGTCCCCTGCTGGCGCCAGGTCTCGAATCGAGACCGTGACCTCTCGCCCGTCAGGGTATGCCACATAGGCATACTGAGGGTTGGCGTGGAGGAGATGGACCTGTTCGACCAACGGGTCGGACTTGCGGGCCCTTACATGTCGCCGCAGGAGGACAGGTCCTGAGTACGTCAACCAAGACGGTAATGAGGTCCCAGAGGAAGACTTCCGAGGGAATGAAAACAGCCTCTCATGGGGAGTAGCGTTGGTTGCCGTACACAGGAGTGAGCGTATGGAATGGAGCGCATCAGGGAGCACCTCTTGCCGACGGGAGACTGGAAGGCTTTTTGACTTCAACGCCAGTAAGACAGCCTTCCAGACTGTAGCATTCTCACATTCCACCTGTCCGTTACCCCTAGCGTTGTAGTTCGTGGTTCTACTAGAGGCAATCCCGTATGAGAGCAGGTATTGCCTCAAGTCATCGCTCATGAACGACGAGCCCCTGTCGCTGTGAATGTAGCTGGGGTACCCGAACAGGGTAAAAAGATCACTGAATGCCTTGATAACCATGGCAGCGGATGTATCAGAGCAGGGAATAACAAAAGGGAATCTCGAGTATTCGTCAATGATGTTGAGGAAGTACACATTCTGATCTGTCGAGGGAAGGAGGCCCTTAAAATCGACACTCAGTCTTTCGAAGGGACGAGTGGCCTTGACTAATTGTGCCCGGTCAGGTCGGTAAAAGTGCGGTTTGCATTCTGCGCATACCCGACAGCTTCTTGTTATGGACCTGACATCCTCCACCGAGTAGGGCAGATTGCGGGCTTTTATAAAGTGGTAGAGCCGAGTGACCCCAGGATGTCATAGGTCATTATGGAGAGCCTGCAAATGGTCCTCCTGTATACTGGCGCATGTTCCACGCGAGAGGGCATCCGAGGGCTCATTGAGTTTCCCTGGACGATACATGATGTCATAGTTATAGGTGGAGAGTTCAATTCTCCACCGCAAGATCTTGTCATTCTTGATCTTGCCCCTCAGCGTGTTATTAAACATGAACGCCACGGACCGCTGGTCCGTGATCAGGGTGAACCGTTTTCCCGCCAAGTAATGGCGCCAGTGCCTGACGGCCTCCACAATGGCCTGGGCCTCCTTTTCCACCGCTGAATGCCGAATTTCGGGGCCTTGGAGGGTGCGGGAAAAAAAGGCGACGGGCATGCCCGCCTGGTTAAGTGTGGCGGCCAGGGCGAAATCAGATGCATCGCTCTCCACCTGAAAGGGGATGGACTCATCAACAGCGTGCATCGTAGCTTTCACGATGTCGGCTTTTAGTTTATCAAAGGCCAATCGGGCCTCTGGTGTTAGGGGAAAAGAAGTGGACTTGCATCTTCTCAGTGCTTTTGCACTAGTGGACAGGGGAAGTTCAAAGAGGGGACGCATACGGTCTGGATCAGGGCCAATGACCCCGTTTTCCACCACGTATCCGAGGATGGCTAAACGGCGCGTACGAAACACACACTTCTCCCTGTTGTAGGTCAGGTTCAGGCGAGATGCAGTGCGTAGGAAATTCAGGAGATTTGTGTCGTGGTCCTGCTGGTCATGGCCGCAGATGGTGACGTTATCCAGGTACGGGAAGGTAGCCCGCAGCCTGTTCTGGTTCACCATTCGGTCCATAGCACGCTGGAAGACCGAGACCCCATTGGTGACACCAAAGGGAACCCTGAGAAAGTGATACAAGCGACCATCCGCCTCAAAAGCCATGTATTGTCGGTCCTCTGGGCGAATGGGGAGTTGGTGGTAGGCAGACTTGAGGTCTATGGTGGAGAACACCCGGTACTGCGCAATCTGATTGACCATGTCAGATATGCGCGGGAGGGGATACGCATCCAGCTGCGTGTATCTATTAATGGTCTGACTATAGTCAATGACCATCCGGGGTTTGTTCTCACTCTTGACCACCACGACCGGCGCTCTCCACGGACTCGCGCTAGGTTGTATGATTCTTTCCTTGAGGAGCCGCTGAACATCAGATCGAATGAAGATCCGATCCTCAGCGCTGTAACGCCTACTCTTAGTCGCAATGGGCTTGCAGCCTGGCACAAGATTCTGGAACAGGGAGGGTGTGGTAATCTTCAGCGTTGAGAGGCTACAGGCGGGGCGCGTTGGGCATTTGGAGGCTGCAGTTCTCCCACTGAAAGCGAAGGGAGTGGCCCACCGTACTGTAGGGTTACACTCCTCAAGTGGACCATGAAGTTTAGTCCGAAAAGTATTGGCGCGCAAAGGTGCAGCAACACCAGGAACTTGAAACGCTCGTAAACTGTGCCTTGCACCGTTAAAGTTACCACGCAACTCCCTAGCACGGTGACAGACCGGGACCTTGATGCCATAGAAATTGTCTGTTTGACAGGTTGAATCCGGAGTCCACACCGCTTCACAGTGTCTGGGTGGATAAAACTCTCAGTGCTCCCGCTGTCAAACAGACAATAAATCAAGTGGTCGTTTACCTGAATGTCCATCATAGACTTGTCAAGTCTATGAGGCTTGGCCTGGTCCAGGATGATCGACGCCACCGTTGGTTCATGAGCGCCACTGCAGGCAGCTGAGATTGACGAGGATGACCCCTGCTGGTCGTTCGCGGTCGGTGCCGACCAACATGGCCGCTCCCATAGGTCGCACGTGGGTGATGGCGCCAAACTCAGCGACCCCTGGTGGTCACACATCTCCGACTCCGTCGACCGTAATGGCGTCGTCCTGGCCTCGCACGTGGACGAAACCCTCGACGACGAAGAACCGGGCTCTGAGGAATTGCAGGCCGCACTGCTGTTCCGAGAAGCAGGTTTAGATCGGCACACTTTCGAATAGTGCCCCTTCTTACCGCAGGCGGAGCACAACACAGCTTTAGCCATTACGGTCGAGTATGCTTCGCTCCCCCACAGAAGTAACACCGTGGGCCGCCCGGAGCTGCTGCCGTCGTCTGGCCCGAGTGTGAGCACGCCATCACGCAGCATTTCGAACCCGAGGGACGAGGAGGGATTGGCGACTGCTCCTGCCACGTTGTCTCCACGTGGTCTTCAGGATACAATACTAGGCTTTTGGAGGCCGTCTCCAACATCTCCACTAGTTCTATTGCCTGGGTGAGGTCAAGATTACCTTTCTCCAGTAGTTTGAGTCGGATGTAAGATGATCCGACTCCCGCCACAAACGCATCTCGAGCGAGGTCGTTCATATTCTGCTCTGCCGACACTGCCTTGCAGTTACAGCCCCTGGCTAGCTGTAGGAGCTCGTTCGGGTATTCCTCCATCGTTTCGCCGGACTGCCGTCGTCGAGTGGCTAAGAGGTAACGAGCGTGTATTTCGTTGGGCGTTTTAATATAACGCTTCTTAAGAAGCTCGAGGGCCTTTGTGTAGTCGGTGGCCGCACGGATCGCGAGGTAGACGGTGTCGCTTACCCTCGCATGGAGGACCCGGAGTCTGTCATCATCTGTGGTGACCGCTGCGGAGGCTGCCAGGTAGTCCTCAAAACATTTCAACCAATGGTCGAAGGTGTTAGAGGCGCCCACCGCACGTTGATCCAGTGTAAGGCGTTCAGGCTTCAGTATCTGCTCCATACTCTCTCTATATCATTTTTTTTTTCGACGAGAGTTTATTTACAGCAAATAAAATTGATGCGCGTTATCACACACGAGGCTTGAGATGCTCAGGAAATAAAGTATTTTATTTGCTGTACAACGAAGCTACTAATTATATACATGATCCCAGACTGAGGGGTCCCAGACAGAGCAGTGACCTTTATACCTCTCCCAGGAGGCGGAGCCCGACTGGGATGTACCACAATAACTATAATACAAGGTGTAACAGCCCAACCCTAACCCCAACAGCAACAAGTAGAACAACCCATCCCTAACCCCAACAGCAACATATATACATGCTTGTAGTACTGGCCAGACCCTGGCTCAGTACTATCTAGTGGGAACCAACGATGGTTCACCACAGTGTCTGAATTTCTGGCTGCAAGGGTGAAAGTGAATTCTTCAATAGCAGCCTCCTCTCTCTCCCACTTCTTGCTTCTGCAGTACTGCCTGGTCAGGTGAAAATTTATGGACATCTGCAAAGAGAGAGACACAAGGGGAAGGAAGAGGTGTAGAGGAAAGCAAGAGATGCATGCTTAGACAAGCTACACCCAATAAATCACAAGAGATTGTGGTTTGAGGGGAAACTGAATGGTGAGAAGGAGAATTAGATATGAACACAGTCGGCTTTGATGGTTTTGTCCTTGCCACTGACCAAAATCTCAATCATGGCTGCTCCAATGATGGCGAGCACCATTTCCTCCATTAGGTTTAAGGACATGTACCTTGCCTGTCTTCTGCCAGTTGCTGCCTGTGCTCATGTGCCACTGTTACCCCGCAAGAGAGATATCTGTTTGTAAAGTGAGTGTGGTGCAATGTGTCAGTCAAAGAGGAATAGAGTGTGCAAGCTCTGAGGTTTGGTTGTGAGGCTTGAAGCAGTGCCAAGTCTGAGGGTCAGATGAAGTAACAAATCTTGAGTTGTGGTTGATAGAGATGTTGGCAACTGAGTTATAGGTGTGTAGTGAATTGAGTAGTTCCGTTGTAAGAATATGAAATTTGAAGATGAATTTGCTGTCCTTTACCACTGATATGTGATCATTAAACTTCTTGCAGCACTGCATCCAGGTCATCAGGGCTACACTACTGCTGACATTGATTGCAACTGCTCCTACTGCCTTTGCACATCTGGCTTAGAGAGCTTCCTCATCCAATGTGGACAAGTGTGCGTCCACCTCCTGAACCAGGGCTTCTACTATTTAGTCTATTATTGGTAAGTAAGGTTGGTGAGTTACAGGTGTAGATAGCCAGGTGGGAATGTGTTGTGGCTCAGAAAAAGGCAAGAATGGATAGCAAATATTCTTGGATACAAGGTGTTTGGGAAAGATCGGGAATTAAAGAAAGGATGGAGGATAGCAGTATTGATTCAGGAGAACATTACAATGCCAGAGAGAGAAGATGTCCTTGAGGAGTAAAGGACAGAATCTTTTTGAATAGTCACTTAGTAGTATGAATGTTGCTGAAGCTTTTCATCTTGTACTCATGAGGACAAATGCAAGAATGCCAAATTTCAAACAATCTATACTTCAGAAACAAAGGGTGTTGTTGGCAAGGTGAATCTGATCGACCAAGATGTTGCTCTGGAGAAAGGAATGGGGAACTATAGGCTCCCCAAGCTTCCAGGTAATTAAAAAAATATGCACAATTTAAACATATTCTTTTCATTTGTAGAGAATAGGTCCCTGTATATGAATGTATGTCATTTCCAGCAAGTGTAGATATATATATTACGCGCTTGATTCTTTTGTTCGAAAATTCTTCCCTAGCCATTCCTACCACCTAATGCAGCCAAAGTCCGCCTCCCCTTTAAGAGGTGCAGGCTTTCTTTAAGTGGTGCTAGGCACCTTGTACACACTTGATCCACTCCCCTGCAGTCTTTTGTTTTTAACACTGGCTGCATCCTGCAGTCACAGGAATAAGCAGACATCACCAAATTTATTTGCGACGTACATTGGAAGGAATGGGTGTGATGGTTTTTGCAAATAATTTTACCCTAAATTGATATAAGTGATGTTTAAATCCAAAACAAACTCTTTCCCAAGATTTCCATTTCAAACAAACAATAGGTCCCTAACCCTTATCTCCAGGAGGTTGTGCAACAAAGGTTGCAGACTGCCTAGATGTTCAAGGGGATAATCTGTCACCAAACAGGATTGCAACAAAGGCCACTTGGGCCAGAATGGGTATTCCGTGCACCACTTGCAATGCAATCAGTTCAGGAGTATGAGTGAGTGCAATAACGGACTGCTGGTGTTGGTATATGAGGTACTGCCAGCACTTGATGTATTGAGTTCATTATCCCAGCATTGCCACCTAGGAGTGATTGCAGAGCCATCCTCTGGAAAGCTGACAAAAAGTAATTGAAGCTGTGATGGAGTTGTGCCATTGTAAGATATCCAGACATGATGAGCTGAAATCTTCTGCTATACACTCAAAACCAGGCATTAAATCAAGGGAAATGGGTAATAGCACCACCATCAACAACAACCACATAGAAAATATGTAGTACATTTCGTGTAATAAACCATGTTCAGTGTTTCACAGGAATATTATAAAACTGAACCACAGGAGAAGTCAGGTGGCAAAAAGCTTGTCTAACAGGTAGGATTTATGAAGTATCTTAGAGGAGGTGTTAGGGCCAGATCAGCAACTCCAAGGTATATTATGAAGTTAGTCTAGACCCCAACGTTTTTTTGATTTTTGGCATTAGGGTGAGCATAAAGTGTTTCACTCCATGTATGATTTAATCGACCCACTAGGAAGTTTTTATCAAAGCAAATTTATTTAACAACACAGTTAAAATACAACAAACTGAATAGCAAAACTTTAGCAATTAGAATACTTAAACATGACAAGGTATAATTCTTAACAGCTAGCTATCAATATAGTTCCAAATTAAGCAATATCCCTACAGACATGTATCCTTCTTCAGAATCAATTAGCATAAAAACAGATATGCTCTCATTGGTGTTACATTTCCAGCCTTGTAACCTCTCTGGACAGATATAGAAAGACACTTGTCTTCTGATTCACATACAGCAGCCTCCAGAGAAGGATCCATCCCCAGACGACAGAACCTTCGAGAAAGAGACCCATTTTCTGGCAGATTCCAGTCTCTAAATCCAGAGGGAGAAAGAGACACAGAGAGAGTGACCTCTCTTCAAAGATTCCAAGCAGAAACTGAGCTTATTTCACAATGCAAGCAAGCCTAGTTCTGCCGAATCACATTTTTCCTGTCAATCAAGCCCTACTCTGAAAAACCCCAGGGGAAAACACTAAACTAATAAAACTGCATTAGTTTAGTTTAGATCAAAACAAACCTTAAACAAATTTAGTAATTAAGATCAGTTATGCTACTGCAGTAACAAAAGGGGCTGCTGGTTGCAGGCAAAGCACCACTGGTTAATAGAACTGACTGTTAAAACAAATCTTGCACAAGAAACGTAACACAAATACATTTCTGAAAGGCATAGTATCATCGGAGGAAAGAGCGGTCGAGAGAGATGGAGAGGCTTAGGGAGAGAATTACAAGATTAAGGCTCAGGCAACCTGAAAGCACCACCACCAATGATGAAGCAATTAAAATTAGGGATGTGCAAGAGGCCAGAATTGTATGAGTACAGATGTCGAACATGGTTCTGAGGTTGAAAGAGATTATAGAGATAGGGAGGCGCAAGGACATAAAGAAAATTGAAAACAAAGATGAGAATTTAAAATGGGCCATTGTTTGATCAGAAGTGAGTGAAAGCCAGTAACAATATAAGTTAACATGGGGACTAGGGGGAGAATTTGGGTGGTAAGCAGTTTAGTGGGGACAGATTAGGTGGGCCTCACGCACAGGATGAGATTGGAAAGGGCAGAAAAGGAGATAGCAGGGAATCTGGAAAAAAGACCCAGGCTGGGGGGACTCTTTGTGACATGGGTGGAGGGCGTGATACAAGGTCTTATCTGTGAGTGACAGGATGGGAATAGCAAGGCATGTGAGATGGCAAGGTCAGAAGCGGCCCTGGGTTGGGGAGTTTACACGAAGGGAGAGATTAAGGGAGGTTAAGAAGGCAGTGAAATCGGAGGACTGAAACCATGATGAGTTGAAATGAAACTTGAAAATTACTGAGTCTTCTGGTAGAAAGGCTGAGGGTGGAAAGCAGTGAAGATATTTTAATTTTTAAATCATTCTTTATGAGGATTTTAAATGTGAGGTGAGAGGCGTGAAACAAGGTGAGATGTCCAAGGAGGAGAACTTTAAATAAGGGGAAAGGCCAAGATGTGATTTCATGATGAGAGATATACTGCCATCATGATGGTTTGGCAGGGCAAGTGGTGGAAGGTTCAACCAAGCATGGTGGCTCTATTTTTAGGGGGAAGGTGTCATCACCACACAAGGCTTTAACGTTGATGCAATCATGCACAATAAGTCCATGGATGGAAAGCATCTTGTTCATAAGTAAATGGAGATGGTGATGAGAGTTGACTCCATAGGGTGAGCTGTGGCAGAGTGGGATTGGCAAGATTAGCCCTGTAAGAAGTCTCACAACACCAGGTTAAAGTCCAACAGGTTTATTTGGTAGCAAAAGCCACTAGCTTTCGGAGCGCTGCCCCATCGTCAGGTGAGTGCTCACCTGACAAAGGGGCAACGCTCCGAAAGCTAGTGGCTTTTGCTACCAAATAAGCCTGTTGGACTTTAACCTGGTGTTGTGAGACTTCTTACTGTGTTTACCCCAGTCCAACACCGGCATCTCCACATCAAGATTAGCCCTCAGCAGAGATTGGGTAGAACATTTGTCAAGATGGTAGGATGAGGCAATTGGAGTTGTTCCTCATAATACAGTTTTCGTTTGGGCAGACATCATGATCAGCTCAGGCTTGGAGGATCGAAGGGCCTGTTCCTGTGCTGTATTGTTCTTTGTATTAGCTAGCACCAAATACCACCTTGAATCCTTTGGAGGGGGCCAAGGGAGACACAGAAGGAAGCAACATGCCTATCTGAGGGTGGCAGGTATGGGCTTGACAAGAATACAGAAATATTGAAGAAAAATTAAGAATTGGGGTAGGGAATTAGGAGGGCAGAGTCACTTAGAGGGAGAAGTGAAATGAGGTCTGATAGACAAAAGAGGTCTGGAGAAAGGGGTAAAGAGAAGTTGTAGAAGTGGAAATAGAAGTGATGGACTCAGGTCTGAAGTGGCAACTAAAATGCGCATGAAACAGGGAATCCATAGAATTCCCTGCAGTACAGAAGGAGGCCATTTGGCCCAATGAGCCTTCCTTGACTCTCAAAGAGAATCTTATCCAGGCTGACCCACCTGCCCTATATCCCCATAACTCTGTGCATTTATCACAGATAATCCACATGACCTACACATCTTTGGACTGTGGGAGGGAACCGGAGCACCCATTCAAAACCCAGGCAGGTACAGTGAGAACCTGCAAACTCCACACAGCCAGTCACCCAAGGCCAGAATTGAATCCATGTACGTGGCGTTGTGTGGCAGCAGTGCAAACCACCATGCCACAGAAATAAATCCATTGTCATAGTGTTTGTATGGTCTCGCCGATGTACCATGCTTTGGGACATCCTTTGGGACTACTCTCCAGAATCAGTTGCATTCTTGGACTCGCGCATCTCCATCAAGGACGGTCACCTCAACATTTCACTGTACCGCAAGCCCACGGATAACCTCATGATGCTCCACTTCTCCAGCTTCCACCCTAAACATGTTAAAGAAGCCATCCCCTACAGACAACCTCTGTATACACAGATGAGGAGGAATGCAACAGACGCTGAAAGACACCCTCATAAGAACAGGATATGGCACTTGACTCATAAATCGACAGTTCTGACCTGCCAGAGGGAAAAACCGCACCGACCTCCTCAAAAGACAAACATGGGACATGACCAATAGAGTACCCCTCATCATCCAGTACTTCCCCGGAGCGGAGAAGCTATGACATCTTCTTTGGAGCCTTCAACATGTCATCGATGAAGACTAACATCTCGCCAAGGCCATCCCCTCCGATTCAGCCTCCGATCTTCAAGTAAGTGTTCTCCAAGGCGGCCTTCAAGACAACGCAGAATCGCCGAGCAGAAACTGATAGCCAAGTTCCACACACATGAGGACAGCCTCAACCGGGATCTTGGGTTCATGTCACACTATCTGTAACCCCCACGACTGGCCTGCGCTTGCAAAATCTCACTAACTGTCCTGGCTTAAAACAATTCACACCTCTTTAACCTGTGCTTAACCCTCTCTCCACTCACATTGTCTGTACCTGTTAAGACTCGCATTCCAGCCATTATATTGCAATTGATATGCCCTGTTTGTGAACCCAACTCGCCACTCACCTGGTAAAGGAGCAGCACTCTGAAAGCTCATGCTACAAAATAAACCTGTTAGACTTTAACCTGGTGTTGAGAGACTTCTTACTGAGTAGTACAGTGTTGCCAATGTCATCTAGTGCACGAGGGTTGTCTTGATGCCCAGAGAAATTCCTGCATCAGGTGACTGGTATGGAGTTTGTATGTTCTCCCTGTGTCTGTGTGGATTTCCTCCGACATTCCAAAGATGCGTGGGTTAGGTTGATTGGCCATGGTAAATTGCCCCTTAGTGTCAGGGGGACTAACAGGGGTTACAGGATAGGGCCTGGGTGGGATTGTGGTCAGCCAGAATTGATAGGCCAAATGGTCTCCTCCTTCGGATTTTACGATCTATAAATCCAAGAATTTGGAAGACAAGTTTGAGTTTTTATGATTTCCATAAAGACCGATAATGGTTTAAAGAGAAATTTGAACTTCCAGTTATTAGCTGAAAGAATGACGCATCAAGATTTCACATTTTAAGAGAACTTTTACTGTATCAAATGAGTAAAGATTAAACAGTATCACCTTTTTTGTAGGTGACTTATACTTTTAAACTATTTAACAAAGTTTGCCCCTTTCTGATTTTAATGTCCAAAAATCCCAATTTTAGAATGTTTCTTAAATAGACATCCAATTTACTGGAATCAATCCTAAATGTTTCACAGCTCCCAAGGATTAACTTCTGATCTGTTCCTTTCCCAATATAATTTCCACTGAGAGTTTCCCTAAGGATTTACCCTGTAACTTCAATCCTCCAACCTGGTTTCAACTCCTCACGAACTCCGTCTTCAAAGTTAATACAAACTCCCACCGACATTTTGATGAAGAGGCAGCATTTTCTCTGCTTACCCTGCAGACTAGGGCAGCCAACATCCATCTCTGTCTGTGATATCTCTGGGTTTATAGAGAAGCTTAAAACATGATGTCAAATTGATTTCCACCACCTTCCTCTCCATGGCAACGGGAAACACACTAAACTTGTATCCAAGCAGAAATGTCAATTGGCTATCTCTGAACTACACCACCGTTTTCATCTTCTAAACAAAGGGACATGTTCCAGCATAGATCTTTACAACCTGATATCGATTACACTCTTCTGCGTTTTCAGAAATTTAGGATTTTTTCATTGTGGACTTAAACAGCTGTGATTGTTCCCAGGTGTTACATTTTGGCATTTCCTATTCAATAACAGGAAGCATCTCCTGTGTCCAACAACAAACCACACAGGTTTACTGTTAGGCAGACTCTATCCTAGGCCACACCATTCCTTTCATTTAATGAATATTTAAAGAAACAGTCCCAGAGTATGATCATAAACTTTCAAAGTTAAGACCTAGAGTCAGACATATTTTTCCAGTCATGAACCAAAAGGTACATTAGATTAGAGACAGAAGCTAAGTGCATGGAAATGTGCTCTTGATGCCCAGAGAAGTCATGAATTAGGAGCCAAGTTTGGAACACGGTGCAGACCCAGATGCAGATCCTTTCAGTGCTTAGCTATGTCATGGAGCTTGTCCCCATTCTAGTACAGGATGCAGTTAGTTGCCCATTGACAGTTTGATTGATTGCCTGACAATCCATCCATTTCAGATACCAACTGCAGGGAGTGTCAGCAGAAGGATGACAGTGGATCTTGATCAGCAGGAAAGCCCAGATTTTAAAACTTGTAGATTGAGGATCTAGTTGTGGCCCTTTTACTCCATAAGAGCTCCAAACATATTGACATATGCCTTCCTGGTTCCCCAATGTCGCAAGTGTGGCATGTCCCAATGATGCACTGGGAATCCCTCTTGGAAGCTCTCTGGTAAGGATTTACCTGGCAATTGTCCAGAAGTGCTAATTTCCTCTGGACAATTACACTGAGCTGGGAACCATCTGACAGAAGTGATTTTAAATTGCTAACTTCTGAGTGTTCTGCCAGTTTTATCTGATAGTTAGTTAGTTATTCTGAAAGAGTTAGAAGGAAATAAAATCAGCTCTAACTCCAGAGTAACTGTTTTTAAAAAAAAAAATAGAGACCCAGCATCTCGGGGGACCCACCGCACAGGCACGACCGCTCAGGGTACCCACAACAACATCCCAACCCAACCTGATTCCACCCTCCTCTCCGTCTCTGACTCTGACCCCCATTTCCAGCTCCAAACCCCTTCCAGCTTTGGCCCTCCTTTCCCTCCTTTTCCTAGCTCTGGTTCCCATCCTCCCAGTTCCGGCTCTGATCCTCTTCTCCTCTTGCCCCCCACCCCCATCACCCCACCCTCTAGCTCTGACCTGATGCGACTGAACCTCCAGCTCCGAATCCCCTCTAGCCTCTACCCCCACGCCCTCCATCAGCTCCAAATTCCCTAAATCTCTGAACCACCCTCCCCAGCTCTTAGTCCCCTCTGCTCCAATTCCCCCCTCTGGCCCTGAACCACATCTGTCTTGGACCCAAAACTCTGGCTCCAAATCCCCTCTTTTTCTGACCACCTCCACTCCACTCCAAACCCCTTCCCTCTTGGTTCCCCCACCCCCACTCTTTGCTCTGGGATGCCTCCCACTCCCCTCCTCTCTGGTCCACAGACCACCACCCCCTTGCTGTCTTCGGATCTGGATCCCTCCTCTCCTCCACATAAACTGCTTCCCAGTGAATCTTACCTGCCACCATGTCCCTTTAAACATCCCCTTTAGAGCAGCTGCTGCTGTAAAAAGGGGGAGAGACCTTGCTTTCTGCGCCTCAGTTACTCTGCACTGATGCTGCACAGATCCTGCCTCACCCGGCTTGAGTGAGGAAAGTTGGACAAAACAGGAGCTGTGCAATTCCAGCAAGGATAGGTCTGTCAAGATGGCAATCCACTGGAGATTGCCACTCTGCAGAAATTATGGCCAATGTTTGAAGATCTAACTCCAGCCCAAGGTCTTCGTTTAAAAACAAATCCAAAGATATTTGGGCATTTCTAGCCCCTTTGATGCCCTTTTTCCTCCTCATTGCTGCGAGCATCTTGCTTTAATACCACCTCATATCCCTCAGCACAAACAGCTGGCTTCCTGTGAGTTCGCGGGGCCTTGCGTAGGCCCTGCCTGCCCTGTAAACTGCTGTGATTCAACTCAGGAAGTGGGTCAGGAACATGGCAGGATCAGAATGGCAGGTAGAATATTTATGTATTGGGTAGTTACAGGTAGTTTACTATGCTAGAGGGTAACAGAGGGTTCATCAGTCACATGTTGGCTGCAATGAGACTAAGGGTAAATTGATGTTGGGATGACAGCTTAGAAAATCTGAGGATCTGCTCACAGAAAACCTCTTCAGAGAAAGGGGGCTCTGGATGACTCCATCCTTCATTTTCTTCCTGTAGTACTCAATTGTTCCACTTTGTCTATGTGAATCCGATCTATCCTTGGTTGATTAAGCCTGGGTGATGACTCAGACCTGAAGTAGAAAGTCGTGGAAGCTGAGCTATAAGCATGAGTGCAGGCATTTTATGATTCGGAGATATTTTAACTCCTGTAAATAAACCTGTTGCACAGTTCGAAGCCAGTTTCATCTTGATCACTCAGATACATAAAATACGTAGGAAACTCTCAAATTCAGCACTTCCTCTTTCTTCTCCAGAGATGGGATCTGCAGGCCTGGTGGCAAAGACTCCGGGCCTACTAGGGCTTGACTCGAGGGAGACCAGGTAAAGGTCTCCTGTAAGGTTTATGGAGGAGGTGGTAGATTACTACAGAGGTACTCCAGCAAATATTGTAGCCAATTACCACTTTTTTTCCACCCTCCCCTCCCCCCCTCCCCCCTCCCCCAACCCACCTAAGCAGGGTGCACAATCATTGTTTCACAATGCCAATGGTTTGTTGTTTCTAGCAGCTGCATGATTCTTGTAGCAGCGCTGACCATCTGTAATTGAGTGGTGAAGGTGATTCATTGAGATACGTGTTGTCTCTAGTTATACTTCTGGTGTGTCATACCCTCAATACATAATTAGCAAATGATTTTGGCTCAAATTTGATCTCCAGTCTTTCAATTGGTCTCTTGCTCTCTCATCAGTGTTATTCCCATAAATTGCAATTCAGGTCTGCTGTATTTATCCATTATAGGGCATGGTTACATAATATTTAATCAGATAAATGTAAACACCAGAATTAGTCTGCAGAAGTTATGCATTTTCTATCTAGTTACTTGACAATCTTAGACATGACTGAGGCAAAATGAAGTACTGAATTATTTATTCACAAATTTATGAACCTATCCTTTGCAGTGTGGTGTTTATGCTGTTGTCGGCTTTAATTGCTTTTTAATCATTGTGAATTACAGAGGTATATTATTGTCAGTTCATTCAGGTTAGTGAAAGTCAATTAAGAATAATCAGGAAAAACTCGACAAAGTCATCTCAGAGGTACTCTTGAGAGGTCGAACTTGTTTTATTGGAGAAGAAAATACAAAATTCTCAGGGGAATGGATAATGCAGATGAAATCAAAACGTTTAACTTGGGCTGTGAACTGGAATATATATGAGTATATATAATGCTCATTCAAGGTAACACAAAATGAAAGGCTATTATATCTCATTGAGCTGTCGAATAAATTCCCAGCCATAGCAATTAATCCTGCTGCTTAAACAAAGAATGGTTTGAATATCTGATTCAGAACAAGATTGAGATTTGCAAGTACAGATGGAGGTGATTAATTGCTGTTCCTTGAGCTGTTGGCCCATGGAAATGTTGGCAGTGATTTTTTTTTTATGGCCGGGACTTTCTGCGCTCATTCGTGTTGGATGTGTTTGGCAATGGAAGCAGAAAATATCGTGAAGTGCAAAGTCATGTTTTATGTTGGTGTGAGAGCTTGCCATGACCAACATCTTGACTTGGGGGAAACCAGGCTTGACTCAGAGGTACCGCGGGTTTGACTCCAAGGGAGACTCCTGGGTTTTGTCTCCAGAGTACTGGGGATCTAGTCAGATGAGACCAGGGGAATCTTTGACTTCAGTATAGTGGGGTGGGGGCGGGGGGGTTGACTGCCAAGTGTGAAAAGCACTATTGTTGAGGATCCTTTCTGCTGCTGAGCCACGGGCTTCTTGGAAGGACCTCACAGAAGGAAGGGAGGCCTGGGACAATACAGTGAGGGTCATCACAGACTAACGGTTCCATTCCCATCTGAGTGGAGGGAGTGACATTTGGAGGAAGTGGGTTGTGCAAGGGTAATTGAAAAACCTAGCAGTCATCAGTACCCATTGCAGCTGAGATCATTCAACTGTAACTCAATTGACATGCTTGGAGTCAAACTAGTCACGCAATTATGCCCACTCAAGCATCACTTAAGAGTGTCAGTGCCACTGATTTCTGCATAGCATTTAACCCTTGGTGCATAGACTTTCTAAATTAATGACTGCCGTGCTGTGCCTGTACCATTGCCCAACTGGAAAAGCAACTATATCTGAGGGTTAACAATGGCACACTGCCTGAGGATAATGCTCCTAATCCTTGGCTGTGTGCTGAGCAGTGTATTGACAAGTGCTTCCCAAGATCGAGTTGAGCACAGGGCCTTGGAGTGAACCTTTTGGACAATACCTGAGATAAGAGCTCAGGTGCAAGCATTGCTCAGGCATGTGGTGTGGGTCAGAGGTTGTCTGGAGTGTTGCCCCAGAACTGGGCATCAATGTTGTGGCCAGGACATAAGTCATTGGCTTTTGAGAGGCAGCTTCAGATGATGATTGGACAAAGAATGGGCTTCAGGAGACAATGGTAACCATCAAGTCTCTCTCTTTAATACTGCAATGAGGAGATTGTTCTGGAAAATGGAGCCTGGTGATCACATTGTCATTCTTTCTTGTGGAGAGAGGAAGAAGACCTCACTGGAAATATTAGGCTCACAAAAGGAGGGAGCAGAACCATGAAGAGAAAGGGGTGGCAGAATCTACTCTGCATGCAGAGGATGGACCACAGAGAGCCATCATTTGGAGGCACCTCGCCAGACCCAGGGCCTACAGACAGCAACTAACAACCTGCAGGTGTCTGAGAACCAGTGTCACTGAAAGCTACACATGACCAATTAGTTCCTTGTACATCTGTCACCTTCTGCAGGAGTTGACGCCTAGGGTACTTGGAGGGCCTCCACTGCCAGTGTTACTGAAAGTTAGTGATTCTCAATTTTTACAGAAATGGCTCTTTTCAGGGCTTCGTAGGTGATCTCTGTGGGATTTTGCAAGCCTCCACGCACAAGTGCATCCAAGAGGTAATGAACATAATCTTTGCGAGGCTACTCCTCTTTGTCCATCTTGAACATGATCAGGCAAGCCAGGATGTAAGAACTGTGGGCTTTACACCAATCTTCGGCTTTCATCAGCAGGGTGCCATTGACTGCACTCACATGGCACTCAGATCTCTGGGGCATCAACATCGGAATTTGTGAACCGCAAGGGCTTCCACAAGCTGATGTCCAGCTGGACTGTGACCACACTGAACACATCCTACAGATGTTTCAGGGTCCACAAGAGCTTTCAGGGTTGTCTCCTTGGGACAAAAGCTACCTCCTGAGGAGGTAGCCGATGATGCCAGTCCACAGGCCACATAGAGCAGCTGAGACAAGGTACAATAAGGCTCAAGCTGCAACTTGCACTTTGGTGGAACGGACCATAGGGATGCTGAAGATGAGTTTCCGTTGCCTAAACTGATCTGGTGAAGCCCTGCACTACAATCAACAGAGGGTGTCATGGTGGTTGCTTGCTACACCTCACACAACCTAGCGCTGCATGGGTGGGGAGGAACAGTCTGAGGACATGGAGTAACAAGTCAGATGATTTTGGGACTCGCTCATTGCCACTAGATTCTTAGAGGGTGATGAGGCAGCTTACCTACATTCAATGACCAAGGTCACATCATGGCGATGTAACGGGGAAGGTTTTACTTTCGGTTTTGACGTTTCTGCACTCTTGGAGTCTCGGCAGGCATGTTTGTTTTTGAAGTTGTGAGCTATCATCTCTGCAGGAATGTGTTCCTTTGTTTACCTTTCAAACAAATGTAGCAACTTGGGCAGATTAGTTGTGAAAAACATTAGAATTTGTTTGCGTAAAAACTGGAGTAAGCCCCACTGGTTTTTTCAGCAGGATTTTCAGAATGGATCTCCCACACTCTGCAGTACTCACTAGCGTGAATCTCGTTAAAAATCCAGGGGCGGGGCCTATTCCCGCTGGAGAAACTGGCAGCATAGTTTTGAGCGGCCCACTGCGCATTCACCGATTTTTGTCAATGCTGAGATTGACACATGCGCAGTAGTCTCGCACTGCCAACCTCCCGATCACTGCGCAGTGCCAAGGTACCCCCCCCCAGACATTGCCAGGGGTAAGGCTGGTGCTAGCAATGCCCGGGGGCACCCCCCTCACCCCTGACCTTCTCGGAGTACTCCATGGTTCCAGCTGGGCCGAGGTGCCAACTCACTCCAGTCGGGCAGTTCCCGCAAGTGGGAAACTATTGTAAACCCTGCTGGAGTGAAGCACTCCTTATCTTAGAATCTTAGAAGAATCTTAGAATCTTAGAAGAGATTTTTGTCAATGCTGAGATTGACACATGCGCAGTAGTCTCGCACTGCCAACCTCCCGATCACTGAGCAGTGCCAAGGTACCCCCCCCCAGACATTGCAAGGGGTAAGGCTGGTGCTAGCAATGCCCGGGGGCACCCCCCTCACCCCCCTCAGACTCCTGTGGGGGCGGAGTCTCTAGCAGGCTCAAACTTCAGTCCTGGGCCTGCTAATGAGATTTAAATGTGAATCTGAATAAATTGTACAGCTCCGTGTCAATTTCTGGCGTGGAGCTGATGGCGTCGGAAATCCGGAGTCCATGGTGCCCAGTGGGAAAGCCAGTACACGGCTTCCGACCAGCACAGCGGGATGGGAGAGTTACCCCATGAAAACATGTTGAGATATTTACAGACTTTTATCGTAGTAACCAAAGCACAGGTCTGGCACCATCCACTGGTTTGACTGTCAAAAGAGAGGGGCAACCACTCAAATGAAGGGACTCCTGGAAGCCCAATTATTATTTTGAAAAACTGAAGGCCTGCAATTTGTTGAACCATCAGTGTGGAGCGGATGCCCCTCCACAGGAAGAGTTTTGGCAAATGCTGAGGCTTTTGCACTTTTGTGGTGCGTTCATGCGGCCAGTGATGAGATCCTGATGGCCCACTTGTCTACCGATAGGTGGCCACCTCTAGGCTGCTGATGGACTCTCGACTCAGCTGGAGCTGCTCTAATGCCAACAAGATCCAGGGAACATCAGCAATTTAGTCCCTTAATTGGTTATCCACCACTGCCAGATAGTCACATTGATGCTGCTGCTTGGAGCCCAGAATGCACCAGGAGATTGACCCAATAAACAAGTTTCAAATGTTGTTCCTGGCCCCATCACTAAATCAGCTTCCACAGGTCTGGGAAGATTCTGCCCATTGCCTCCCATGTTTTTATCAAACCCTTTCGCTAATCCTTTTCTTTCTTTCTCCCTCATATCCTTATCCAGCATCCTCTTAAATGCACCTATGCTGCTCACCTCAACGCCATGTCATAGTGTGTTCCACACTCTACCCTTTAGGTAAAGAACTTTCTCTGAATTCCTCACTGGATTCATTAGTGACTAGCTGATATTTATGACCCTCTTTTTAAAAAGTTACTTTCATAGCCTGTGGTCACAGACACTGAACTTAAAATAACCTATTTTTTGTGAAAATGACTGAGACTATTTTGAAAGATGAGTAAGTGCTACATAAGAAGTAATCTTTCTTTCTTAATGACGTGGAGCTCCTGAAGAAGGTTATTAATTGCTAAATTGGGCATGGAGAAGTGCACATACTTGCTAATCTTTCCACCCTCCCTGTGGCTGAATGTAAAATCTGAATTCCCCATCAATCCCAATAGTATGGTCACGGAGGAATCGGTTGTGATCCTTCATCCTGTCATCGATGGCATATTATATGTTCATTTTATGTCATCATATTTGAATCACTTTTTTTTTTGACTGTTGCCCATTTTCCCCACAACTGGTTTGCATTTCAGAAGGAACTTGAAAAAGGAATCTTACCGATAAATCATTATATTTGATGTAATTATTTTAAATAATGCAACCTGTGCCTAATGTGTGTAAAGGGAATGCTTCAGAGTAAAGTGATGCCTCCCTCATACATTGATCATACACTGTCTCCACAAGAAATCTATAGGTACAGTCTTTCCACAGTGAGTTCAAGAAGCAACAGCAACTCATTAAAGAAGAAATATCAGACAGAGTTCATGGTACAACAAAGAACCAGCTATCCAATCCACTCACAAATACAACACAATGAAGATTAATAATGCATACAATTGAAGGTGTGAGATTTAAATTGTAATGGGGTATTTCTGTGGCAATCATAATACAAACTGTTTTCCCAAATTCTGCTTTAATTGTCCAACTCATTCCATCTTATTGAGTAAATTGTGGCATCCTTTTTATGGTTTACTTCAATTAAAAGGCTTCATTTTAAGACACTCCTGCCTATGTAACTCATTAAGTTAAGCTTTAAAGCTAACTTGACCACATTTTAAAACTCAGCTGGGAATTCTGGGATGAGCTTAGAAATTGGTTGCATTATTTAAAAGTACAATGCAAGCAAAGTTTTGCATAAATAAGTTTTTCATGGTCACCCAGCTGCGAATTGTTTATGAAAGTTTGGGACACAGTCTATGCTAGTAATTTTATAGCACAGATAACTGAAAAGTTATAATGCGCTAATCAGCTATATGTATTTAGTTGTATTGAATCCTGTTCGGGACCAGCTTTCTGCAGCCCCCCCCCCCCCCCCCCCCCCCCCCGCACCCTGTGTTTCTCTCTCTCTCCTCTTTCTCTTCTCCAGTATATCAGTCTCTTTCATTTCTGTTATGTTAATGATGATTGATAAACAAAGTTCTACTTCAAACCAATTGTGCTTGCATCTATTCTAAGAGAACAGTCCCTACAGTAATGCACGATGGTTAGCACTGCTGCCTCACAGCGTCAGGGACCTGGATTCAATTCCCAGCTTGGGTGACTGTCTGTGGAGTCTGCACGTTCTCCCCGTGTCTGCGTGGGTTTCCTCTGGGCACACAGGTTTCCTCCCACAGTCTGAAACACGTGCTGGTTCGGTGCATTAGCCATGCTAAATTCTCCGTGTACCCGAACAGGCACCGGAGTATGGCGACTGGGGATTTTCACAGTAACATCAGTGCAGTGTTAATGTAAGCCTGTTTGTGCCTCTAATAAATAAAGTTAATAATAAATGGTTGTTAGAGTCAATCAGCTATTCACTAATCATTTTAGTTGACGATATTGTGAATGGACGATGCTCTGTTGCTTTAATTTGCTCTTGTCCATTCTTAAAAGCCCATCATATACAAATGCAATCATGGAAAGATGGCAGTAATGAAATTATGTTACCGTAACATAATATCAGTCAGGTAGCTAAAATCCTGAAAACAGTTATAGAATGAAAAGAAAGATGTGACAAGATGAACTATTTAAGAAAACAAAGTAGAAAAATGAAGTGCTGCTGGTATGCCTCGAGCTTTTCATGACGGGTTGGCCTCCTCAGGATATAGAATATCCAACAGACGGAATTAATGGTATTGTGATGCAGAATTCTACATTTTATTTTAGTTTGATTGAACTCAGTTTATATTTTATTTTAATGGTGAGGGGGCACTTTTCCCCATTTTTTTTTTCTCTGGGCTAATCCAGTATCACTAGCTTAGAACAGAGATAAAAATCTGTTTCCATGGTAACTCACTGTTTCAGGTGTCTGAGCTGGGAGTCAGCAAGATGAAGCTCCAGCATTTTGTAGCACACATAATTTACAGAGCTACTGCTCTGCCTCCAGGCCAGTTTATTTCCATGGAAACACAATATTATACCACTGTACTCATTCTCTCTCCTTTCTGTAAAATCTCTAGATTTGAAATGCTCATTAATCTTTACAGGTAGGAGTGGGGTATTGCAATTCCATAAAGTCATGCTAAAACCTGGACTCACATCTGACCAGCATAAATACATGCATAAAAAGGTCCTCCATACACGTTCATTATGAACCTACACTAACTTACGCTCCTCTGAATCAGAATGTTTAAGATCTACCCAAGGAACTTCAGTACATTATCTAGATTGTCACTTCAGTGCTGGGTGAATGTTTAAAAACAGTTTATTTATCGTTACAAGTAGGCTTAGATTAACATTGCAATGAAGTTACTGTGAAAATCCCCTATGCTCCAGCGCCTGTTTGGGTACACTGAAGGAGAATTTAGCATGGCCAATACCCCTAACCAGCACGTCTTTTGGACTGTGGGAAGAAACCGGAACACCCACAGGAAACCCACACAGACACTGGGAGAACATGCAGACATCACTGTCACCCAAGCTGGGAATCGAACCCAGGTCCCTGGCACTGAGAGGCAGCAGTGCTAACCACTGTGTCACCGTGCTGCAATACTCAGCATGTAGAACTGTCAGAGATCTCTTTCACATGAAAAGTTAAACTGGGACCAAATCAGTGCTGTATTCAGGTTTAGCATAGCTCCCTCGGAGGACTTGTGGTGCAATGGGTGGTGTCACTGCCTCTGAGCCAGAAACTCCAAGCCTTGATGGCCAAGGAAGGTATGTTCAAAACTCAATCCAACAGGTTAAATATCAATAGGTAAATTCTTGCAACACACACCAATGGCAGGTGGTCAAAGTGGGAGAAATTCCTGGTCAGCCTTGAGATGCAAAGAGATTGGAGCCTCTATCATCACTATTCATAGCTCCAAGCTCCAACGTGCAACTAAACGTTTATGCTGTCACAGCAACTTGAATTAGATTGGTGCCAATAGACCTCTGTGGCTATAAAGGTTATGATGTGGAGATGCCAGCGTTGGACTGGGGTAAACACAGTAAGAAGTCTCACAACACCAGGTTAAAGTCCAACAGGTTTATTTGGAAGCAAAAGCCACTAGCTTTCGGAGCGCTGCTCCCTCGTCAGGTGAGTGGGAGTTCTATTCGCAAACAGGGCATATAACGACACAAACTCAATTTACATGAATAATGGTTGGAATGCGAGTCTTTACAGCTAATCAAGTCTTAAAGGCACAGACAATGCGAGTGGAGGGAGCATTAAGCACAGGTTAAAGAGATGTGTATTGTCTCCAGACAGGACAGCTAGTGAGATTTTGCACATCCAGGCAAGTTGTGGGGGTTACAGATAGTGTGACGTGAACCCAATATCCCGGTTGAGGCCGTCCTCATGTGTACGGAACCTGGCGATCAGTCTCTGCTCAGCAACTCTGCGTTGTCGTGTGTCGTGAAGGCAGCCTTGGAGAACGCTTACCCGGAGATCAGAGGCCGAATGCCCGTGACCGCTGAAGTGCTCCCCAACGGGAAGAGAACAATCTTGCCTGGTGATTGTCGAGCGGTGTTCATTCATCCGTTGTCGCAGCGTCTGCATGGTTTCCCCAATGTACCATGCCTCAGGACATCCTTTCCTGCAGCGTATCAGGTAGACAACGTTGGCCGAGTTGCAAGAGTATGTACCGTGTATCTGGTGGATGGTGTTCTCACGTGAGATGATGGCATCCGTGTCGATGATCCGGCATGTCTTGCAGAGGTTGCTGTGGCAGGGTTGTGTGGTGTCGTGGTCACTGTTCTCCTGAAGGCTGGGTAGTTTGCTGCGGACAATGGTCCACGCATGTAAATTGAGTTTGTGTCTTTGTGCCCTGTTTGTAATCAGAACTCCCACCCACCTGACGAAGGGACAGCCTGTTTCGAAAGCTAGTGGCTTTTGCTACCAAATAAACCTGTTGGACTTTAACCTGGTGTTGTTAGACTTCTTGCTATAAAGGTTCATCAGGTTAAAATATTTTCAGTTAAATTAGTGGCTCTTTCCATAAGGTGACTGAATTCCTTGGCCACATTCCAGTCACATGGCAACTGGTACAGAGATATATATTTTAATTCCTTTTGAGAAATCCGAGCCCAGATTTCAAATCAATACCTCTTCCTTCCCTCCCAGAAAAGCTATTTTTCCAACATAGTCAAAGCCTGTTTTGCTTGGTCATGACTCATCTCATTGCTATGGAAACTCAAGTCCTGCATATTATTCCTGCCGCCTTTTTTTTTGCTGTCAGCTATGACAAGATCCGAACGCTTTTGATCCATCTGCATTTGTTACCTTTCTTCTGCAGCCAAGTTTTTAAGGCTCCCTCGAAGGCCACGGCAGCTGTTCTTTGCTCAGAATATTGTGCTTATTAAAGCCAAAACCAGCTAGAAAACTGAACATGCTCACTCCTGTAAAGACATTGAATTTCTGTGGTTATTTTAACTGGATGGTGAAGATTTGCTTAACATCTGGAGGGCCTGAATGTCATTAAAGACATGATTAGTGGGAAAAAAAATCATGATATTCCCCAAACATTGAGTTGATTTTAACCTTACCCACCCAGTGGAAAAGAGGCTAACGCGCAGTTAAAATCAGTGCAATCACTTACCTGCCTTGAAGCAGTCAGACTGAGTTGCTGCTATACTCTTGAATACCGACAATAGTATCACTGAGCCTATTGAATGGGAGGGAATTGGACCAGAAAAGACCAAAAATGTATATATTTTTAAAATTCCATTTCTTGAGGTGGGAGGAGGAACAGGAGAGCAGGCTTCGGGGCTATGTAAATTTCTATTGCTTCCCCTCTGGTGGTGATGGGGAACGTGGAGCAGTTTTCATTTGATATACGCCTCTTTCTTTGTTTCATCATATTCTCTATCTGCTTCATCTTACAATGAGCCCTGGATTTAGTTCCCCTAACATCCTCCCTTTTGAGAATGTACCCAGGCAATAGACGTCGGTGGTGGTGGAGGCAAACTCGTTGGGGTCTTTTAAGAGACTTCTGGATGAGTACATGGGATTTAATGGGATTGAGGGCTATAGATAGGCCTAGAGGTGGGGATGTGATCGGCGCAACTTGTGGGCCGAAGGGCCTGTTTGTGCTGTGGCTTTCTATGTTCTAATGTTCTAATACATTTCCTCTTGACATTGCAGTTTTTCCCAGCAGTCTTTCATTCCATTTTTCCCTGGTTGGATCTCCCCTGCATAGCACTGACATCAGTCCTCTTCCAATTTGGAGGTTCTTCTTTAGATTGTTGATTGCATTATTAATCTAAACCTTATGATACAAAGGAAAGTACAGCACAGGAATAGGCCCTTTGTGTCGATCATGCTGCCCTAACTAAACTAAAAACAAAGCCTTCTGTGCTTACTCGGTCCTTATCCCTCTATTCACTCCCTATTCATGTATCCACCCAGATGCTTCTTAAATGTTGCTAATGTGCCTGCTTCCCCCACTTCCTCTGGCTGCGCATTTCAGGCTCTCACCCCTCTGCGTGAAAAACATCCTCTGCACATCTCCCTTAAACTTTCCCCCTTTCACCTTGAACCTGTGCCCCCTTGTAATTGACACATCCATCCTTGGAAAAAGCCTCTGACTATCCACCCTGTCTATGCCTCTCATAATTTTATAGACCTCAATCAGATCTCCCCTCAGCCTCCTGAAAACAATCTTAATTTATTCAACCTCTCCTCATAGCCAACACCCTCAAGATCAGGCAACATCCTGGTGAACCTTCTTTGCGGTCTCTTCAAAGCTTCCACATCCTTTTGGTAGGGTGGTGACCAGAACTGCACGCAGTACTCCAAATGTTACCTAACCAAGGTTTAATATAGTTGCAACACGATTTCCCAACTCTTGTACTCAGTGCCCCAGCTGATGAAGGCAAGTATGCCATATGCTTTCTTAATCACCTTGGCCACCTGTGTTGCCACTTTTAGGGAAATGTGGATCTAAATGCCCAGATCCCTCAATGTTAGTGTTCCTAAGGTTTCTGCCATTTACAGTATAATTCACACCTAAATTTGATCCTGCAAAATGCATCAGTGTTTTGTTCTATTTGTTATAGTCGAAGTCTTAACACAAGAAATCTTGTCATAGAATCATAGAAACCCTACAGTGCAGAAGGAGGCCATTCAGCCCATCGAGTCTGCACTGACCACCATCCCACCCAGGCCTTACCCCCATATCCCTACACATTTACACGCTAATCCCACTAACCTACGCATCTCAGGACACTAAGGCGCAATTTTAGCATGGCCAATCAACCTAACCCGCACATCTTTGGACTGTGGGAGGAAACCGGAGCATCCGGAGGAAACCCACGCAGACACGAGAATGCAGAACCTCTGGCGATGATCTTTGCGTTGTCGATGGAGACGGGAGAGGTTTTGGAGGATTGTGGCTGTGGTTCCTATATTCAAGAAAGGGATAGCCCAGCAAATTACCGACCGAGTCTAACCTCAGTGGTTGGTAAGATCCTGAGGGACAGGATTTATGAACATTTAGAGAAGTTTAGTATGCTCAAAAGTAGTCAGCACGGCTTTGTCAAAGGCAAATTGTGCCTTACGAGCCTGGTGGAGTTCTTTGAAAATGTGACTAAACACATTGACGAAGGAAAAGCGGTAGATGTGGTTTACGTGGACTTCAAGGCGTTCGATAAGGTCCCCTATGCAAGACTTCTTGAAAGTGAGAGGGCATGGGATACAAGGGGCTGTTGCCTTGTGGATTCAGAACTGGCTTGCCTGCAGAAGGCAGAGAGTGGTTGTAGATGGGTCTTTTTCTGAATGGAGGTTGGTCACCAGTGGAGTGCCCCAGGGATCTGTTCTGGGACCCTGGCTGTTTGTCATTTTCATAAATGACCTGGATGAGGAAGTGGAGGGATGGGTTGGTAAGTTTGCC
This sequence comes from Mustelus asterias, assembly GCF_964213995.1. Lineage (NCBI taxonomy): Eukaryota > Metazoa > Chordata > Chondrichthyes > Carcharhiniformes > Triakidae > Mustelus > Mustelus asterias. The sequence continues at coordinate 41,820,593 of NC_135801.1, forward strand.
GACGACACGAAGGTTGGTGGTGTTGTGGATAGTTTGGAGGGATGTCAGAAGCTGCAGCGTGACATAGATAGGATGCAAGACTGGACGGAGAAGTGGCAGATGGACTTCAACCCGGATAAATGTGTAGTGGTCCATTTTGGCAGGTCAAATGGGATGGAGGAGTATAATATCAAGGGTAAGACTCTTAGCAGTGTGGAGGATCAGAAGGACCTTGGGGTCCGGGTCCATAGGACTCTTGAATCGGCCTCGCAGGTAGAGGAGGTGGTTAAGAAGGCGTATGGTGTGCTGGCCTTCATCAATCGAGGGATTGAGTTGAGGAGTCTGGGGATAATGATGCAGCTATATAAGACCCTCGTCAGACCCCACTTGGAGTACTGTGCTCAGTTCTGGTCGCCTCATTACAGGAGGGATGAGGAAATGATTGAAAGGGTGCAGAGAAGATTTACAAGGATGTTGCCTGGATTGCTTGGCATGCCTTATGAGGATAGGCTGAGGGAGCTCGGTCTTTTCTCCTTGGAGAGACGAAGGATGAGAGGTGACCTGATAGAGGTGTACAAGATGTTGAGAGGCATCGATCGGGTGGATTCTCAGAGGCTTTTTCGCAGGGCTGAAATGGCTGCTACGAGAGGACACAGGGGGGTAGGTACAGGGGAAATGTTCGGGGGAAGTTTTTCACTCAGAGGGTGGTGGATGAGTGGAATCGACTGCCGTCAGTGGTGGTGGAGGCAAACTCGATATGGTCTTTTGAGAGACTTCTGGATGAGTACATGGGACTTAATAGGATTGAGGGTTATAGGTAAGCCTTTATATAAACCCAGGTAGGTAGGGACATGACCGGCGCAACTTGTGGGCCGAAGGGCCTGTTTGTGCTGTATTTTTTCTATGTTCTAATGTGCAAACTCCACACAAACAGTGACCCAAGCTGGGAATTGAACCCAGGTCCCTGGAGCTGTGAAGCAGCAGTGCTTGCTACTGTGCCACCCGGTTATGTTCAGGTTTCTGTAAAGGTGAATCTTTACAGGTGAAAATTAATTAGTCCGCCTTACACTAGAGTTGACTGTTAGAAGTAGTTTCTCTGGTGCTGGTGGGTTCCAGACCAAAGGTCACTTGACACTCGGCAGCCATTCTGGGCAGCATCTTGACCACTTGTCATGTCATCATTTCAGCTTTCAACTGTCCAAAGATGTGTCGGTCAGGTTGATTGGCCATGCAAAATTGCCCCTTAGCGCCAGGGGGAATTAGCATGGTAACTATATGGGATTACAGGAATAAGGCCTGGGAGGGATTGTGGTCAATGCAGACTCAATGGACCGAATGGCCCCCTTCTGCACTGTAGGGATTCCATGATTTGGAAGTTTGAATTTATTTTATTGCTCTTTGTGATTTTTATTAATGACTTAGAGGAGGGGGCTGAAGGGTGGATCAGTAAATTTGCTGATGACACCAAGATTGGTGGAGTAGTGGATGAGGTGGAGGGCTGTTGTGGGCTGCAAAGAGACATAGAATGCAAAGCTGGGCTGAAAAATGGCAAATGGAGTTTAACCCTGATAAATGTGAGGTGATTCATTTTGGTAGGACTATTTTAAATGTGGATTACAGGGTCAAAGGTAGGGTTCTGAAGACTGTGGAGGAACAGAGAGATCTTGGGGTCCATATCCACAGATCTCTAAAGGTTGCCACTCAAGTGGATAGAGCTATGAAGAAGGCCTGTTTGTGATAGCTTTTATTAACAGGGGGTTGGAGTTTAAGAGCCGTGGGGTTATGCTGCAACTGTACAGGACCTTGGTGAGACCACATTTGGAATATTGTGTGCAGTTCTGGTCACCTCACTATAAGAAGGATGTGGAAACGCTGGAAAGAGTGCAAAGGAGATTTACCAGGATGCTGCCTGGTTTGGAGGGTAGGTCTTATGAAGAAAGGTTGAGGGAGCTAGGGCTGTTCTCTCTGGAGCGGAGGAGGCTGAGGGGAGACTTAATAGAGGTTTATAAAATGATGAAGGGGATAGATAGAGTGAACGTTCAAAGACTATTTCCTCGGGTGGATGGAACTTTTACAAGGGGGCATAACTATAGGGTTCGTGGTGGGAGATATAGGAAGGATATCAGAGGTAGGTTCTTTACGCAGAGAGTGGTTGGGGTGTGGAATGGACTGCCTGCAGTGATAGTGGAGTCAGACACTTTAGGAACATTTAAGCGGTTATTGGATAGGCACATGGAGCACACCAGGATGATAGGGAGTGGGATAGCTTGATCTTGGTTTCAGATAAAGCTCGGCACAACATCATGGGCCGAAGGGCCTGTTCTGCGCTGTACTGTTCTATGTTCTAATTATCAGTCTCTATAGATGTTGTAGCAAAACCAATAGGAGCTTGGAGCCATAACCATCCATGTGGTAAGGCAATAAAATTATTGAAATACATTTTAACATGGGAACAAACATGGTGCTCTATTGTGCTACAAGATAAATATTTTTAGATGTGGGACAGGTCAGCAGCTGAACGTTATAAACAAGGTTGAATTAAAGGTAAAATATTGAAGCTGAATGATGTTTGATCCCTGTCTAGTTTTATCCTCCTTTTAACCTCAACATTCCTTAGTCATCAGGCATCTCCGTCAAGCCGAGAGGCACAAGAGCTCCTCTGTCTAAGATGAATGTGAACTCAGCTGGAGGAAGATACTGGATGCCAAGGCAATGGAAAATTTACACGTAACAGGACGGTAAATAAAGTCATAGGAACTCTGGGCTTTAGAAGCACTTCTGGATAGAAAGTGAAAACAACATGTCAATGATAAAACACTTTACATTCCCTGCAATTAATGTATCTGGGAAGAGGACTGGGTGCTCATAAAATTGACCAAGCTCTTCATGAGGCACACACAACACATTTACATTTCATGGCTACTAAAGAGGCTTAGTCATTTTATATTGTTGGTCTTGATTCATGGAACAACATTCCAATCATAGCTGTGATGAGAGGAGAATTTAAGGATTCTTTTGATTACAGTTGTTTGATGATTGACGGTGTCAATAATGATGCCGATGTCACCAATGCTTAGTTACATTTTTTTTGAGATAGAACAATGGTGTACAGAAAAATTTCAACCTGCACATCAGTTTTTTAATGAGACATTTTGGTGAAGTTTATGACGCAAATCTGTCAGCCAATACTTAATTACAGAAACGGCTCGTAAAATTTCTGCAAGCTTTATGCAAATTACACAGTTACTTTGGACCAATATTTGCAGTTTTCAAGAGTTACAATTGGGTTGTAATTCCTAAGAGTAGAGTTTATAACTTGGGGCAGAATCTAAAGAAGACAGGATTTAACAAGGCAGGCAAAGATACTAAAGGAGGAGCTGTTACATCAGGTTGCCAATTCCCTTGGAGTATTCAGGAGGTCTACACCCTGCAGCTGATGTTGGAAAGTCCAGGTGATGTGTAACACAGATAGAATAACTGTGAACATAAAGGCAGACTCATTATAATACTTGCTATGAACAACTTGATCATCTGTGCCTCACCTCACCCCTGTTTAAAACTAGAAGAGGCTTGAGATGGGTTGAATTCTTGTTTCAGATTTTTGAATCTTCACCTCTGACCTGACATCAACCAACCCAGATTTTGAAAGTTACGATTCAGCCAGTATAACTTTACAAGTTGTTTTTATATTATTTGATAATTCAATTTCACTGATACTCTTTGACTTCTATCCTAAACTCTTTGTATTCCGTTTTATCATCTTCTGCTTTATTGTCCATGTATTTAGTGCATAACCTTTAGTTTTGATTTAACCCATATTGTTAATCATAATTGATGATTCATTACTGGTCCCTTCTTGTTTTAGCAGAATATATTTCTTCTGGTCTCTACTGATCACCTTTCCACATTTTATCCATTGCTGCTTTATCTCTTTCCAAGTTGCTGTACCTAGTTTTATTCCCATTTCTCCAAAACAAGTTTTTCCCAATCCATTCCTTTTCTCTCTTTGTCTTTTGTCTTTCTTATCTCTCTCGATCATTATCTTAAATCCTATTACGTTGTGATTGCTATTGCTAGCATGCACCCCTATTCATCTTTCATTTGCTCTGGTTCATTCCCCATTACTAGATCGATCACTTTGTTGTGCTTATTATGACAAATACCAGCTAGGAATTTGAATGAAGTCTAAATCAAACTACTAGTCATATAAACAATACAATTAATGTGCTTGTGTAACATCCCCTTATGCTATTTTAATGGGGCAATTAACCAATGTAAAATAAATAGGAATTAATATTTACATATGTTAAAGTTGTGAACAAAGAAACATTGTACAATGTTACAGATGGGGAGAGATGTTGGGATTGCATTTCCCTTTACCCCTCATCTCTCGTGTGTCCACAGCAAGGTATATGTTTCGAGGGAATGTTTTAGTGTTGTAACGTTTAGTGATAAACATGAAGCAGGCTTTTGTGTAATTTTAATTAGAAGAGAAGATAATGGGGGATATTTTCCCCTCCCTCCTACCACAGACCATGCAAAGGTCTGTTGACCTCAGGTGGGATTTTCCAAGTGTGGCCGGAAAATTCCATCCAATGGCTGGGATTTTTCCGACTTCTCCAGGGCATGGATTCTGGCAATGGAGGCAGCATAGCCATTGGCCGCTGACGGGTTCTTCTGGTCCCATTGAGGTCTATGGCATTTTGTATGGCTCGCCAGTCTTGTTGTGGGAGAACCTGCTGTGGGGAGTTGCTGTCGGCGGGACAGGAAGATTTCACTGCAGGAAAGGCTGGAAAATCTCATTCAAGGTTTATCCTCACAACACTGAAATAGAAACATAACAGAAAACACTCACTTCCTCTTTGATGAATTCTCTCTCATGGTTCTTTAGAGATGAATGGAAGTTGGGAGTCTCTAGATTTCCAAATGAGGTTATGTTCAAGTTTCTGTAAAGGCGAATCTTTACAGGTGAAAATGAATTAGTCCGCCTTGCACTACTTGAGTTGACTGATTGTTAGAAGTGGTTTCTCTGGTGCTGATGGGTTCCAGACCAAAGGTCACTTGACACTCGGTAGCCATTCTGGGCAGCATCTTGACCACTTTTTAAAATCATATTGACTGGAATCCTTGAGGGTGATCTCCTTTCCTCCCCCTACTCCCATCAGTGGCATCGTAGACACCGCCCCCCCATGCCCCATGGCAACACGGGTTGCTGGCATCAGGACTCTCCTGATGCCGACATGGCCCACCCTCTCTGCACACACACCCCCTTTGCTAATTATCCCCATGCCTCCACCCCTTCCAGAGCTCCCCTCCCCCTTGCCAATCCCAACCACCCTCAGGCTCCAACCCTTGGCACTGCTATGGTGCTTGGTGGGCATTGCCAGGCTGGCAATGCTAGATGGGCACTGCCTGGCCATGTTCCCGACCATCCGGTGCCTTCAATGGCCTCTGATCCCCCCTGGCATAGCTATCATGTCTGGTCCCCATTGGATGGGGCCATGAGTGATTCTTGCCTGTGAGACCTCTTGTTGATGAGGTGAGGAATTGTCATTAACATTTAAAACACATTGATGATCACATTGACAAGACAGGGCTAGGAAGTGGCTTTTAGTGTGAAATTGATGTGTGCCCGACGCAAAAGCCTCATATGCTATCTTCCTGGCTCACTGCGCCAATTGACACCGGCGCAGCAGGCCAGAAAGATAGTGCACCATAACTTGAAATTTAGGAATATGATATCCTCACTGGGACGGACAACTTGCAGTTTAAACAGTAAATGCAGATATCACAGACAGCCATTTCTGAATTTTGAAATCCAGTACTGAATTTCTTTGTTGAAGAGTGAGTAATTCTAATAAATACCACCAGATGGGACCATGTGACTGAGGTTAAATATATTTGTTTTTTTAAAAGCTATTCAAACCAGTAAAATACAAAAAGCCTTTGAGGGATAAGACATTAACAGACGGTCAACAAAACTGAGGAAAAGTAAATGGCTCTAATCTGGTACGTTCATTTAAATAAGATTTACATAAAGGCTCCGGAGGCTTCCAGCGGATTTCTTGCAAACAGTAAAGCTATTAATGGAAAGCCAATTTGAAAGAAACAGATGCTCAGGCTCCACTGGGTTTATTTACAGGTTGCCTTCTAATTTTTAGCTGGAGACACTGACCTTTTACTGTGAGTTGTGATGGCTTATTCGTCCTCTAGTCATTTTACACTAGTCAGGGCAGACTATTGTCAATTCATAGGATCCTCCAGTGCAGAAGGAGGCCATCTGGCCCATCAAGTCTGCACTGACCACAATCCCACCTAGGCACTATTCCCATAACTCCACACTTAACCTAGCTAGTCCCCCGACACTAAGCGGTAATTTAGCATGGCCAATCCATCAAACCCACACATCTTTGGACTGTGGGAGGAAACTGGAGCACGTGGAAGAAACCCACACAGACATGGGGAGAATGTGCAAACTCCACACAGGCAGTGACCCAGGCTGGGAATTGAACCTGGGTCCCTGGCACAGGCAGCCGTACTAACCATGTGCCGCCCCATTGGTATGATGAGGACTCCCAAGTCCTAGGGAATGCTAGTTATAATACTGAACTAATAATCCAAGATGCACAAGTTCAAATCCCACGATGGTAGTTGGGAAATTTAAATGCAGCTCATAAAAAATGAGTTGGGAATAAAAAGCTGATATCAGTCATTATGACCCTGTAACTGAAGGATTGTTGTACAAATGAATTTGATTTACAAAGATTCTTCAGGCTGGGTGAGGCTGGCACATTTCCAATGTGTTACACCAGACCCACAGCAATGTGGTTAATGTTTAATTGCCCTTTGATCTGACCTGGAAGCCACTCAACTGAGGAAAATTAGGGATGGACAACAAATTCTGGCCTTGTCAGTGATACCTATACCCTGTGAATGGATAAACAAAATCAGCGCAGAGACATGCCTATGTATGTATATGTTCTCTGATCAGGACAAATAATAGCTGTTTGCAGCTTTTTTAAAAATAACAAATCTACGTCAGACATCATATGCTCCCTCTCTGTAGTGAAACTCTGCAGATCAGGTGATGCACCAAGGCAGCTGGAAAATTAAAATAGTTTTCCTGTCTATCATGGGAATCAGTTAAGAAGTGTGGCAGAGACTGTCAAAGTGCACTTTTCAACTCCAATGCCGAGGGATTAACTTGATGGAGTGAATTCCTTGACCTCTAAAAGATCCGCCCAATTCCCAACCCATGAAGCTGAACAGAACCTCTAAGGAAGAGGAGGACTCTGGCACATTGGGGAGAGAAATTGGTTAACTCCCAAAGCAGACATGAGGTTCATGATATACAAATAGCCCACTCAGTTTATTGTGTTGTAGACAGTCTGTTAGATTTGTACTTGTGCTGTTTTATGTGATTGCTGGATGCATCCAGTGCTACACATCCTTCATTATCTGCATGCACCAGCAGGGTGCTCAATACTGAGAGTGACTGGTGTTACCTAAAGGCAGCCTGCATCTCTTAAAGGTGAGGGGCATTGTGACAGCAAGAAGTGGTGGGAGTCATTTGACTCTGTGAATGTGCACCAAGGTTTTCAGATACTGCACTGCTGCAGACACATCTGCATGTATTGGGTCCGGCCCCCAACTTGGATAACTTGGAGAGGATGAGTGGCAGGAAGGACATCCAGCTGTAAAATCACCCATCAAATCCAAAAATAATGGTTCATATGAAGGTGATCAGCCAGCATTGTGGCAACCCATAACATGGGAAAAGCTGAAAGAGGAATCACTAGAGTTCTTGGTGCAAGAGATAGAAATAAGCAATGCTCTCTAGGGATGGGCAGGAGGATCCATGTTCAGGAGGCAGTTGGAATAAATAGCAGGAAAGAACAATGATGCAGTACCAGAAGAAATTTAATGATCTGACGATCTTTCAGAGGGTTGGTACAGACTCAATGGGATGAATAGCCTCTTCTTCACTGTCAGGATTCTATGACAAGTTCTTTAGGTGTTGAATTTATTGTCAAATGACCTATCTTATCAACTGTACCACTAGCTCTATCCATTGCACAATTCTTTGAAATCCTATCTCCAACAATTTTTATTAATTGGTACTTGATGTTTGCTTTACTTCAGATTGGCACTGCTGTAAGCCTTACACCCACAATTCACAGTTTACTCATACTGACTATTCAACTACTATAACCACATGGAACCATAGAATAGTAAAGTATAGAAGGAAACCATTCAGGCCCTCATGTCTGTGCTGGCCCTCTGCAAGACAAACTCACCGAGGCCTACTCTCCAGTCTTTCCCCATAGCCCTGCAAACATCACCCAAACATACTGCAGAGTGTTCACTGATTCGCTTCGCTCTTGCAGGAATTGGTAGCACACTGCAGTAGATAGCAGGAAAGTGCGAGAGGAGGATAACTATGTCCACATGTTTTAAACTCCATGGTGAAGACAGTACAGGTTCAGGTGGAAAGGGACATCCATGATGCAAAGATCAATGGTGGATCTGAATTGATCAATGATGATTGCATCTGCACACCTATCCCTCCCTCTCTCAGGCCACTTCTTCCTCATCCTGCAATTGTTTCTGTCTTACAAATTGGGGATAGTGTCAATACACACTTTCCTACTTTCTCCCCTCTCCTCAGCACAATCCAAATCATTCCCTTTTTTCATTTCAGATACTGAGAAACTAAAACCTTCTGATTCACTGGAAGAAGAGGGAAAATGACATTGAAGATTAAGAGAAATGTCACTTGTTCTTATACTTGCAGCCGCCAGCTCTCAAACTGACACTGCACAGATTTTGAGGACAAAGATACAGGCGGGTTCTGCACATGGTGAGACTTGGGAACAAGAACACAGGAGCAGGGGGTAGCACAGGTGTCAGCTCACCAGATGACAAAGTTGCACTCTGGTTCTGCTACAAAGCAGTCAGTTGAGGACTTTCATGGCTCAGGCTATAGTAAAAAGCTGATGGGCATTTATAACTGCATGTTCAGTGCACACATTCATGAAAACCTGCATGAGTGCCTGCTTTCAGTGTCAAACAACAAGGAGTCCAATACCAATTTGGCAAGGGCTTTACACAGTTGGAAGGCCATTTCTTTCCAACATTGAATAGGTAGCTAACTCCATCAATATACCTGTGGAACCCAGCATGATGTGGAATTTTGAGGGCTGATGTTGCAGCTTCCAATGTAGTTTCTACAGCTTCCATTAAATACCTGAAAGCTACAGCAGACGCTCAGGCTGCTGCTGTCAGGTTTCTGGATATCGCCAATTGAAGGGGCGGTCAGTGCCTCACAGCGAACCGTCAATCTGATCTCTAATAGATTGAGGATTGATGAGGCTTGTGATGGACCACCGTTGTGTGTGCTTGTTATACCTGGACACATCCCCTTCCAGTTTGGTTCCTCCCCTCGGCACCTAGTATAAAGGTGGCTGTCTCCTCCCCCTTGTTCAGTCCAGGTTGGTTATTTGTTGGGATCTGCTCCTGATTCTGTTGTGAATAAAAGCCTACACTTGTATTGGCATATCGGTAGTCTTTCACCTTATTGATAGCGCATCAAGGCTATGCCCCAGCAGAGTGGCAGTGGCTCCATGGAGCAGGAGCCTGTTGCCCTCTCTTAGGATGATGGCATTTGTGCTCCCATCCCTGTCACTATGAACCAGTACCCCCTCTGTTGCATATCAGCCAGACAGCCCAGATTACTGCAAGATTGTACAGTCTGAAACTGGACTTGCTATGCAAAAAGCCCCCTGTAGTCCCCTTCCAAGGTCAGCGATTGAAGTTCAAATGCCTTTCACCAACCATTTTGCAGCCTCAGTATAATCCAGTAGGGGCGGCACGGTAGCACAGTGGTTAGCACTGCTGCTTCACAGCTCCAGGGTCCCGGGTTCGATTCCCGGCTCGGGTCACTGTCTGTGTGGAGTTTGCACATTCTCCTCGTGTCTGCGTGTGTTTCCTCCGGGTGCTCCGGTTTCCTCCCACAGTCCAAAGATGTGCGGGTTAGGTTGATTGGCCAGGTTAAAAAATTGCCCCTTAGAGTCCTGGGATGTGTAGGTTAGAGGGATTAGTGGGTAAAATATGTGGGGGTAGGGCCTGGGTGGGATTGTGGTCGGTGCAGACTCGATGGGCCGAATGGCCTCCTTCTGCACTGTAGGGTTTCTATGATTTCTATGATTCCCTTTTTCATTTCAGATACTGAAAAACTAAAACTTTCTGATTCACTGGAGGAAGAGGAAAAATGGTATTGAAGATTAAAAGAAATGTCACTTGTTCTTACACTCGCAGCCACCAGCTCACAAATTGACACTGCAGATTTTGGGAACTAAGATACAGGCGGATTCTGCACATGGTGAGACTTGGGAACCAAGTACACAGGAGCAGGGGGTAGCACAAGTGTCAGCTCACCGGATGACAAGGTTGCACACTGGTTTTGCTACAAACATAAACTTAGTACTGGGATGCAAGACTTTGTTCCATGCCCTTTTAGCAGCCCTGCAGGATTAGAGATCTAGGTCAGTGTGATCTCTTGCGAAGCAGAGTAGCACGGAATAGGAGCACTTGTACAGACAAAGACACATGGAAGACAGAAACTAATAGAAAGCACAAGGGTGATTAGTTGGCTCTGCAATATTGAATGAGGGTGATTTGTTTATTTTGTTATGATCAGTGGGTGTCTTACATAGACCCCCAAACTGCAGTGGTGATTTTGGGAATGGCATTAATCATGAAATTAGAGATGTATGTGATAAGGGAATATTGGTGATCATGGGTGATTTTAACCTGCACATAGATTGGGCAAATCAAATTAGTCATAATGCCATAGAGGAGGAATTCCTGGAGTGTGTATACGGGATGGTTTTCTTGACCAATATGTGGAGGAACCAACTAGAGAGCAGGCTATCTTAGACTGGGTAGTGTGTGATGAGAAGGGAATCGTTGCCAATCTAACCATCCCTTGGGGATGAGTGACCATAACATGATAGAATTTTTTATCAAGATGGAGAGTGAAATTGATTCAGAGACTAGGATGCTGAATCTTAATGAAGGAAACTATGAAGAAATGAGGTATGAGTTGGCCTTGATAGATTGGGGAGAGTTACTTAAAGGGATGACAGTGGATAGGCAATGGCAAACATTCAAGGGACACATAGGGGAACTGCAGCTACTGATTATTCCTGTCTGGCACAAACGCAAAATGGGTAAGAAGGCCAATCCATGGCTTACAAAGGAAATTGGAGACAGTATTTGATCCAAGGAAGAAGCAAATAGACTGGCCAAGAAAAATAATAGGTCTGAGGATTGGGAGCAGTTTAGCATTCAGTAAAGAAGGTCCAAGGGATTGATTAAGAAGGGGAAAATACAGTATGAAAGTAAGCTTGCAGGGAACATAAAGACTGACACTAAGAGTTTCTACAGATACATGAAGAGAAAGAGGTTGGTAAAGACAAATGTAGATCCCCTGCAGACAGAAATGGGTGAATGTATAATAAGGGACAAAGAAATAGCTGAGCAACTGAATACATACTTTGGTTCTGTCTTCACAAAAGAGGACATAAATCAGATACCAGAAATGTTGGATAATGCAAGATTTAGTGTGAGGGAAGAACTGAGGAAGATCAATATTAGTAGAGAAATGGTGCTGGGAAAATTGAAGGTGGTTAAATCCACAGGGTCTGATAATCGACATCCCAGAGCACTTAAGAAAGTGGCTCTAGAAATAATGGATGCATTGGTGGCCATCTTCCAGGATTCTATAGACTCTGGAGCAGTCCCTGCAGATTGGAGGGTAGCTAACGTCATTCCCATATTCAAAAAGGGAGGCAGAGAGAAAACGGAATTATAGACCTGTAAGCCTAACATTGGTGGTGGGGAAAATTCTGGACTCCTTTATCAAGGACTTTATAATGGAGCATTTAGAAAGCAGTGGCAGGATCAGACAGAGTCAGCATGGATTTGTGAAGGGGAAATCATGCTTGACAAATCTGTTGGAATTATTTGAAGATGTAACTAGTAGAGTTGACAAAGGGGAGCCAGTCGATGTGGTAATTTGGACTTTCAGAAAGCGTTTGACAGAGTCCCGCACAAGAGATTATTGTGCAAGATTAAAGCATATGGGATTAGGGAAAGTGTATTGAGATGGATAGAAAACTGATTGGCAGAGAGGAAACAAAGAGTAGGAATTAATGGGTCTTTTTCAAATTGGCAGGCAGTAACAAGTGGGGTGCCGCAGGAATCGGTGCTGGGACCCCAGCTATTCACAATATATATTAATGATTTGGATGAGGGAACAAAATGTAATATCTCAAAGTTTGCACATGATACCAAGTTGGGTGGGAGAGTGAACTGTGACAAGGATGCAGGGATCCTTCAGCATGAACTGGACAGGTTGGGTGAGTGGGAAAATCAATGGCAGAAACAGCATAATTTGGATAAATGTGAGGTTATTCACTTTGGAAGCAAAAGTAAGAAGACAGATTTCTACCTGAATGGTTGTAAGTTGGGAGAGGGGAGTATGTAGCGGGACCTGGTTGTCCTTGTGCACCAGTCGCGAAAGGTAAGCATGCGGGTAAAGAAGGCAAATGGTATGTTGACCTTCATTGTGAGAGGTTTCACGTACAGGAGTAGGGATGTGTTGTTGCAATTGTACAGGGCCTTGATGAGGCCACACTGAGAATATAATGTGAAGTTTTGATCTCCTTTTCTGTTCTTGTTCTCGAAGGAGTACAGCAAAGGTTTACCAGGCTGATTCTGGGGATGGCAGAACTGATTATTGGCGAGATTGACTGAGTTAGGATTGTTTTCGCTGGAGTTCAGATGAATGAGGGGGATCTCAAAGAGACTTATAAAATTCTAACAGGGCTAGACAGGGTAGATGTAGGGAGGATGTTCCTGATGGTGGGGATTTCCAGAACCAGGGGTCACAATCTTGAGGATTCGGGGTAGACCATTTAGGATGGAACTGAGGAGACATTTCTTCACCCAAAAAGTGGTGAGCCTGTGGAATTCATTACCACAGGAAATAGTTGATGCCAAAACATTAAATATATTCAAGAGGCGGCTAGATACAGCACTTGGGGTGAATGGGATCAAAGACTAGGGGGAGAAAGCAGGATTTGGCTATTGAGTTGGACAATAAGCCATGATCATGATGAATGGTGGAGCAGGCTTGAAGGGCCAAATGGCCTCCTCATGCTCCTATCTTCTATGTTTCTATGATTGAATTCATGCATTTGGTTTATTGCAATGTGTTTTCTGGTGGCCATGATGTGGAAATGCTGGTGTTGGACTGGGGTGGGTACAATAAGAAGTCTCACCAGATTAAAGTCCACCAGGTTTATTTGGAATCACGAGCTTTCGGAGCGCTGCTCCTTCATCAGGAGGGTGGAGATAGGTTCACAAACACAGCATATATAGGCAAAGAAACAATTGCAAAATAATTACAGAATGGAATGTAATGAATGGTTGGAATGCGAATCTTTACATGTAATCAAGTCTTTACAGGTACAAACAGTGAGAGAGGGATAATCACAAGTTAAAGAGGTGTGAATTGTCTCAAGCCAGATGAGTTAGTAGGAGTTTGCAAACCCAGGCAGTGTGGTGGGGGTTACAAGTAGTGTGACATGAACCCAAGGCCCCGATTGAGGCTGTCCTCAAGCATGCGGAACTTGGCTATCAGTTTCTGCTCGGCAATTCTGCGTTGTCATGTGAATTGAAAGCCACCTTTCTCCAAGGCAGAAACTGATAGCCAAGTTCTGCTCTCTATACCAAATCCTGCAATCTATCTGTGTAACTGAAGTTCCTTATCCCTGGAATTGTTCTTGGCTATCTTGGCCGCGATTCTCCCATCGCGACCCGCAACTTTTCTGGCGGGTCGTGGTGGGAAATGCGCATTGCCGGCCTTGTTCCGGGATTTGGGCATGCACCGGGAACACATGCGCATCTCCCAGAGCCGGTGAACAGTCACTGGTCAGACCACGCTGGAAACTGGCGGGAAGACAGGTAACTAATTTGAATCTGTTTTAAATGTATTTTAAATATGTTTTCAATCTAATTATCAGGAACTTTCCGCTCCCGATTCAATCTCCCATCCTGTCAGGAGTATTTCATTCCGGCGGGGTTTAGACTCGCTCCTCACATTCTGGGAACTAACGGAAGACTCCACCGAAATGAAGGGAGAGGAATCGGGGCCCTCCAGGGGGGTGGGAGGTGGTGCCCCTGGGCATGGTCACTATGGCAGTGCCAGCCTGTGCCCTTGATGCTGCCCTAGAGGCAAAGTGCCCTTTTCCAGGGGCACCTTGGCACTGACCATCGGGCATTGGGCAGCATGGACGGCGCCTAGGGACTATTGGTGAGCGTGGGGGGGTCCCCCTGCCACTCTGCAGACAGGATCGGTCTGGGATGGAAGGAGGGCAGCGATTGGGGTGGACTAGGGGGGTGGTCTGCCGGCGGGAGGGCTGCCTCCGGCGTGGGGGGCGGGGGGGGGGTCTGACACCAGGGCGGATCAGTGAGAGGGGGGGGGGCCTGCTGGGGTGAGGGTGGGGGGATCGCCACTGCTGGGGGGGTGGGCTGGACAACGGGGCGTTCCGGGATGGGGGAGGGGCGGCGCTCAGGGCTGGCCCAGGAATTGCTGTGGGGGCCGCGATCGGGCTGTGGGGGGGTGTTGGGGGGGCAGCACTGCGGGGGGTCCTGGGCTGGCCAGCAATCTGGCTGGCCAGCAAACGAGAGTTTTACAGTTTGGGGACACTGCACATGCATAGGGCTCCAGAACTGTCAAACTCCGGCGCGAATGAGAATTCAAAGAGCTTCTACAAATACATAAAGGGCAAAAGAGTAACAAGGGAGAGAGTAGGGCCTCTTAAGGATCAACAAGGTCATCTTGTGCGGATCCACAAGAGATGGGTGAGATCCTAAATTAATATTTGTCCTCAGTGTTTACTGATGAGAAAAGCATGGATGTTAGGGAACTTGGGGAAATAAATCGTGATGTCTTGAGGAGTGTACATATTACAGAGAAGGAGGTGCTGGAAGTCTTAAAGCGCATTAAGGTAGATAAATCCCCGGGACCTGATGAAGTATATTCCAGGACATTGTGGGAGGCTAGGGAGGAAATGGCGAGTCACCCAGCAGAGATATTTGAATCATCGATAGTCACAGGTGAGGTGTCTGAAGGTGGCAAATGATGTGCCTTTGTTTAAAAAGGGCTGCAGGGAAAAGCCTGGGAACTACAGGCCAGTGAGCATCATATTTGTAGTGGGTAAGTTGTTAGAAGGTATTCTGAGAAACAGGATCTACAGGCATTTAGAGATGCAAGGACTGATGAGGGACAGTCAGCATGGCTTTGTGAGTGGAAAATCATGTCCCACAAATTTGATTGAGTTTTTTGAAGAGGTAACCAAGAAGGTAGATGAGGGCAGTACAGTTGATGTTGTCTACATGGACTTTAGCAAGGCCTTTGACAAGGTACCACATGGTAGGTTCTTGCTTAAGGTTAACTCTCATGGGATCCGGGGTGAGGTAGCCAAATGGATACAAAAGTGGCTTGATGACAGAAGACAGGTGGTTGTAGAGGGTTGTTTTTCAAATTGGAGTCCTTTCACCAGCAGTGTGCCTCGGGAATCGGTTATTGATCCACTGTTATTGGTCATTTATATTAATGATTTGGATGAGAATTTAGGAGGCATGGTTAGTAAGTTTGCAGATGACACCAAGATTGGTGGCATAGTGGACAGTGAAGAAGGTTATCGAGGATTGCTATGGGATCTTGATCAATTGGACCAGTGGGCTGACGACTGGGAGATGGAGTTTAATTTGGATAAATGCAAGGTGATGCATTTTGGTAGATCGAACCAGGCCAGGACTTACTCAGTTAATGGTAGGGCGTTGGGGAGAGTTATAGAACAAAGAGATTGAGGGGTACATGTTCATAGCTCCTTGAAAGTGGAGTCACAGGTGGACAGAGTGGTGAAGAAAGCATTCGGCATGCTTGGTTTCATTGGTCAGACTATTGAATACAGGAGTTGGGACGTCTTGTTGTACAAGACATTGGTAAGGCCACACTTGGAATACTGTGTACAGTTCTGGTCACCCTGTTATAGAAAGGATACTATTAAACCAGAAAGAATGCAGAAAAGGTTTACTAGAATGCTACCGGGACTTGATGGTTTGAGTTATAAGGAGAGGCTGGATAGACTGGGACTTTTTTCTCTGGAGCATAGAAGGCTTAGGGGTGATCTTGTAGAGGTCTATAAAATAATGAGGGCATAGATCAGCTGGATAGTCAATATCTTTTTAGGGGAGTCTAAAACTAGAGGGCATAGGTTTAAGGTGAGAGGGGAGAGATACAAAAGGTCCAGAGGGGCAATTTTTTCACACAGAGGGTGGTGAGTGTCTGGAACAAGCTGCCAGAGGTAGTATTAGAGGCGGGTACAATCATGTCTTTTAAAAGGCGTTTAGACAATTACATGAGTAAGATGGGTATAGAGGGATATGGGCCAAACGTGGGCAATTGGGACTAGCTTAGGGGTTAAAAAAGGGGCGGCATGGACAAGTTGGGCCAAAGGGCCTGCTTCTATGCTGTAAACCTCTATGACTCTATCTCAGTGCCAGCACATCCATATTGCTTCATTGAGGTGGTAAAGAGATCAGCAGATTGGCTCTAGGCACATCAGACACCTGTCTGGCTGAGGGCAGTGCACAAACCTCTGTTAATTGGCTCATATCATCAAGTGCCTGGCAAAAAACAGCAGCAGATGGAGTTGGGCAGTACATGAGCCCTCTGCATGCACCTCCCCTTAAACACCAAACATTCCCTTCTCAAGGATGCAGATGAGACAGGGGAAACTTCTACCTCAGTAGTACAGAGTCAAGAGTTCACATTATGGAATCCAGTGATACATGGTAACAATTTTTTTTACAACAACTGCAATTCACATTAAGGTGCAGGCATTACAGATATGGAGACCGAAACTCATTGTGGTCAGATAGTAACACACTGCACTGAAGAGATTGGATTGAAGAGAGGCCGACGAAAGAGATAATTGTCATTAGTGTATGCAGGAAACAAGGTTTCACATGTGACTGATATTAACACAGCTCATCATAAGTAAGATGTACAGGCAAGGGGAGACATGGAATGATTGCGAGTATATTTACATTTGTGAACATCACTTACCTGTGGCTAACATCCATGCCCACCTTGTGCAACTGCATCTTTTTCACATTCCTTACCCTGCCACTAGACTTGGTGCTCCTCTGACAGCCGAGGTGGAGGTAACTCACTGACTGCCACACCCTGTTGTCTGTCATAAGCCTGAAAAACATCCTCTGGAGGGCTAACCTGGAGAGCTCCAGCCTACATTGGATCTTCTGATATGGGATTGGTGCACCCCCTCCATCTGTGGAGCTGATTGGACCACATCAGCTCGGATGAGGAACCTGAGGAAGAGGAGGTTTGGAATGGCCGGGCACTCCTGGAGTCACCTGGGTGGATCACCCCAGGGTGTTGAGTTGCTGCTCCTCCTCCCTATGGGTGCTGGTAGGCCTCTAGCTGACTCCTGGTGGAGAAGCGGCAGCTGGAATGAGATTGAGGCGCCCCCCCCAGCTCTCACATTGACAATGATGACTGCTACTTATGGCTACAACAATTCTGCAACAGTGCGGCAGCAATGTCCTGGACCAAGGTCTACACAGCAGCTATAAACCTGCCAGTGTTGACCACGGTGTATTGGTATGCTGGTGCTATCACCTCAGACCGAAGGCGAACAGACTCCACCATCATACGCTGCAATCTGAGGAGTGCAGTTGACAATCCTTCCTGATGTTGCCTCATTGAAGCTGCATCAATTGATTTGTGACTGAGTGCAGAGGCTTGTTATTTTACTTGCTCTCAGCAGATTCCTGGTCTCCAGATGGCCTCTGGGTGCTGGCACCCTCAGATGTTCCTGCCTCCGCCTGCTGTGGGTCAGATTGTGCAATGTATTCACCTGATTGTGACCCCCAAGGCGACTGTAGATCGAGATCCCACCAAGGGGTGTAGTCTGTGCTGGCGGAGAGTGTGGGTGGGCACTATGATGGATCCTCAAAAGATCTGTCCTCAGGTTCCTCATCTGAGGTATTGTTGGGGCTGGAGGTGAGGGTTGGGCTCACGCCTGACCTCGGCAGCTTTCCAGAGGGGCCTGCAAAAGAAAGGAGAGATTATTAGTGCATTGCAGGGACCTCTGAAATAGGAGGCTTCACTCAAAGTATGTTTGTCTGATGAATGTTGTAGTGTAGGATCCTCCCATGGATGAGTGCCACTAACCTCAGCATCAGTGCAGGAACAGTCCACATCCTCTCCAGCCAGTTGGATGGCTCTATTTTCAGAGTCTGTAAGAGCCTTGATTTTGACGACCTCCCCGCCAGTCTGGGACCTCTCTTTCTTATTGTGAGCCAGCTTGTCCTGCATGAAGATGGATGGAGAAAGTGTAAGATGCATGGAAGTGGGGCGGCACGGTGGAACAGTGGTTAGCAGTGCTGCCTCACAGCTCCAGGGGCCTGGGTTCGATTCCCGGTTTGGGTCAACGTCTGTGTGGAGTTTGCACATTCTTCCCGTGTCTGCGTGAGTTTCCTCCAGGTGCTCTGGTTTCCTCCCACAGTCCAAAGATGTGCGGGTTAAGTTGATTGGTCATGTTAAATTGCCCCTTAGTGTCCCGGGATGTGTAGGTTAGAGGGATTAGTGGGGTAAATGTGTGGGGTTGTGGGGATTGGGCCTGTAGGTTAGAGGGATTAGTGGGGTAAATGTGTGGGGTTGTGGGGATTGGGCCTGGGGTGGGATTATTGTCGGTGCAGACTCGATGCACCAAATGGCCTCCTTCTGTACTGTAGGGTTTCTATGATTTTATGATTCTATGAAGTGCAAATAATAAGGATGTCTGGCATGTGTGGGTGGTGAGAGGAGCCCTGGACAGGATAAGGATGTAAGCTACAGAGGAGAAGAGGCAGATGGAGATATGAGAGTGTGCAAGAGTGAGTGGTGGTATCTATGAGGTGGCAGCGAATGAGATGCTTGTGAATGTGCTTGTGAGTTGAGAGTGATGGAGGAATGGAATGGAGGAGATTTCTCGTCCTCTTCCTGCACTGGGTGGCTGATCTTTCGGCAGAGCGTTTGCACTGACCACCGCTGCGACTGTCTCTCAAGCTGCATTGCTCACATTTCTGGAACTCTTCTGGGCAGAGCGGGCATAGAGGGCATCATGACGGGTCTCAACTACCTCCGACAGGTGCTCCAGTGGGTGTCACTGAATTTGTCTCTAGTTACATAAGTGCTTCATATATTTTATACAGCTGCTCTGAAGAGTCTAGTTCCCCAGGGAGTTTATAGATGCCTGGCTGCATTACAACTGCCTAATCATTTTACAGGTGCTTCACTTTATTTGTACAGCTGATTTGATGGGACTGTTAGTTATTATGGGAATTTATGGACTATTCAATGCCTTCCAACTATTATGATGTGGAGATGAACAAAGAACAATACAGCACAGGAACAGGCCCTTCGGCCCTTCAAGCCCGCGCCGCTCCCTGGTCCAAACTAGACCATTCTTTTGTATCCCTCCATTCCCACTCTGTTCATATGGCTATCTAGATAAGTCTTAAACGTTCCTAGTGTGTCCGCCTCCACCACCTTGCCCGGCAGCGCATTCCAGGCCCCCACCACCCTCTGTGTAAAATACGTCCTTCTGATATCCGTGTTAAACCTCCCCCCCCCCCCCTCACCTTGAACCTATGACCCCTTGTGAACGTCACCACCGACCTGGGAAAAAGCTTCCCACCGTTCACCCTATCTATGCCTTTCATAATTTTATACACCTCTATTAGGTCACCCCTCATCCTCCGTCTTTCCAGTGAGAACAACCCCAGTTTACCCAATCTCTCCTCATAACTAAGCCCTTCCATACCAGGCAACATCCTGGTAAACCTCCTCTGCACTCTCTCTAAAGCCTCCACGTCCTTCTGGTAGTGTGGCGACCAGAACTGGGCGCAGTATTCCAAATGTGGCCGAACCAACGTTCTATACAACTGCAACATCAGACCCCAACTTTTATACTCTATGCCCTGTCCTATAAAGGCAAGCATGCCATATGCCTTATTCACTACCTTCTCCACCTGTGACGTCACCTTCAAGGATCTGTGGACTTGTACACCCAGGTCCCTCTGCATATCTACACCCTTTATGGTTCTGCCATTTATCGTATAGCTCCCCCCTACGTTAGTTCTACCAAAATTCGCATTAATCTGGATTGAACTGCATCTGCCATTTCTTTGCCCAAATTTCCAGCCTACCTATATCCTTCTGTAGCCTCTGACAATGTTCCTCACTATCTGCAAGTCCAGCCATTTTCGTGTCGTCCGCAAACTTACTGATCACCCCAGTTACACCTTCTTCCAGATCGTTTATATAAATCACAAACAGCAGAGATCCCAATACAGAGCCCTGCGGAACACCACTAGTCACAGGCATCCAGCCGGAAAAAGACCCTTCCACTACCACCCTCTGTCTTCTGTGACCAAGCCAGTTCTCCACCCATCTAGCCACCTCCCCCTTTATCCCATGAGATCTAACCTTTTGCACCAACCTACCATGCCGGCATTGGACTGGGGTAAACACAGTAAGAAGTCTAACAACACCAGGTTAAAGTCCAACAAGTTTATTTGGTAGCAAACGCCACTTGCTTTCAGAGTGTGCTGCTCCTTCGTCAGGTGGAGTGGGAGATCTGCTCACAAACAGGGCATACAGAGACACAAACTCAATTTACAGAATAATGATTGGAATGCGATTCTTTACAGCTAATCAAGTCTTAAAGGTACAGACAATGTGAATGGAGAGAGTATTCAGCACAGGTTATCATCTGTCATGCGTCTGCCCAGTTCACTAGGCCGTGTTCTCCTGAGGTCCTGCTACGCCACTCCTCACTCTTTACAACAGTTCTGAATTTTGAGTCATCAGCAATCTTTGAGGTGATGCCCTGTCAACCCACGTCCAGATCATTAATAAATATGAAAAAGAGAATTGAACCCAACACCATTCATATAGGTACACTACTGTACACTTCAAAATGTATTATATAGTCATTAGATACCAGCACATGTATATTTAATCAACCTGATAATATAACCTGGTGATTTCACAATTCATTTCTATGATGAATAATACCTTTGGTGATATTCTTTGTGAATTCAACTTTTGAACCTCCTCCCCTAACTACAGGGAAATCGACCAACAGGAAAAATCAATATTCAAAATGTAACTTTACCACTCCCTGTTACTTCAATTGCCTAAAAGGCCGTAGATATTAAATATGCAATATCTGAAAGATTACAATTCACAAAGGATTCAAACTGTTCCTCTCAGAAGAGGAGTCATGGAGAATGAAATGCAAGGCATAATTCCTAAATTAATGGCAGATTTCCAAATGTGTCTTGTTGGAGTGAAGATGAACACATGAGTTGGGAATTTAGGGACTCTCCAGTTCAGAAGGAGATTTTGGTTTTCTTCTAGCATTCTCATCTCTGCAAAAATGATGAAATAATTGACTGAAATCTCAATATTTCCAAAGGGTGAAGACTAGCTTGTGGACCTCAATATTTATGGAGGGGCATTATGGCTACAGATGGAAAAGAGGATATTTTTGGGGGGAGGGTGAGGGAAGATATTGTGGTTGGAGGTGAGGGAGGATTGTATGGAGAATTAGAAAATCAAAGTTAAAGGAGAGGGAAGAAGTGCAGATTAATGATGAAGACTTTCAACTAGTTAAAGGAGCCGAGGGCTCAGGAGAGGTGAGTAAAGTTTCCAGATCACGTAGTAGTACAGAGCGTATAGAAGGTGGCAGGAATCTAACCTCAGGCAGAGCAAAAAAGTGACCAGTATGAGAAGGAAGGCAGGACTGAGGGTGTTGTACCTAAATGCGCGCAGCATACGGAACAAGGTAAATGAGATTGTTGCGCACATTGAAATTGGCTGGTACAGTGTTGTGGGCATCATAGAGACGTGGTTGCAAGGGGATCAGGACTGAGATCTAAATATCCAAGGATATGTGTCCTATCGAACGGACAGGCAGATGGGCAAAGGGGGCGGGGTTGCATTGTTAGTAAGGAATGAAGTTAAATCGATAGCAAGAAGCAATATAGGATCAGAAGACATAGAATCCTTGTGGGTAGAGTTGAGGAATCAACTCTTGATGAAAGTTATGTACAGGACCCCTAGCAGTAGTCAGGATGTGGGGCAGAAAATGAATCAGAAGATAGAAAAGGCATATAAAAAAAAGGCAATATTACAATAATTATCGGGGACTTCAATATGCAGGTGGACTGGGAAAATCAGGTAGGTAGTGGATCCTAAGAAAAGGACTTTGTGTAATATCTAAGAGAAGGTTTTTTGGAGCAGCTTGTGACAGAGCCGACTAGGGAACAGGCAATTCTGGATTTGGTGATGTATAACGAGGCAGACTTGATTAGGGAACTTAAGGTGAAGGAATCCTTAGGGAGCAGTGACCACAATATGATAGAACTTACCCTGCAGTTTGAGAGGGAGAAGCTGGAATCAAATGTAATGGCATTACAATTAAATAAAGGTAACTACAAAGACATGAGGGAGAAGCTGGCCAGAGTTGATTGGAAAGGGAGCCTAGCAGGGAAGATAGTGGAACAGCAATGGCAGGAGTTTTGGAGGGTTATTCGGGAGGCATAACAGAAATTCATCCCAAGGAGAAGGAAACATACTGAGGGGAGAATGAGGCATCCATGGCTGATGAGGGAAGTTAGGGACAGCATAAAAGCAAAAGAAAAAGCATAAAGTGGCGAGGATTAGTGGGAAGCCAGAGGATTGGGAAGCCTTTAAAAGCGAGCAGAGGACAACTAAAAAACAAGGGGGAGAAGATGAAATATGAGTGTAAGCTAGCTAGCAATATAAAAGAAGCTAGGAAGAGTTTTTTTCAATATATAAAAGAGAGAGGCCATTGGACCACTGGAAAATGAGGCTGGAGAAGTAATAATAGGAAACAAAGCAATGGCAGAGGAACTGAATAGTTACTTTGCATCAGTCTTCACAGTGGAAGTGGGGTGCCAGAGCTCCAGGAGAATTGGGGCACAGGTCAGTGTAGTGGCCGTCACTAAGGGAGAAGGTTCTGGGGAAACTGAAAGGTCTGAAGGTGGATAAATCGCCTGGACCAGGTGGACTACACCCCAGAGTTCTAAAATAGATAGCTGAAGAACATGTGGAGGCATTGGTGGTGATCTTTCAGGAATCACTGGAGGCAGGGAGGGTCCCAGAGGACTGGAAAGTAGCTAATGTAACACCGCTGTTTAAGAAGGGAGGGAGGCAGCAGACGGGAAATTATAGGCCGGCTAGCCTGACTTCGGTCATTGGCAAGATTTTAGAGTCCATTATGAAAGATGAGACCGCGGAGTACTTGGAAGTGCACGATAAAATAGGACTGCATCAAGGGGAGGTCATGTCTGACAAATTTGTTAGAGTTCTTTGAGGAGGTAACAAGGAAGTTAGATAAAGGAGAACCAGTGGATGTGATTTATTTAGATTTCCAGAAGGTCTTTGACAAGTTGCTGCATAGGAGACGGTTAAATAAGTTAAGGGCCCATGGCGTTAAGGGTAAAATCCTGGCACGGATAGAGGATTGGCTGACTGGCAGAAGGCAGAGAGTGGGGATAAAGGGGTCCTTTTCAGGATGGCAGCCGGTGACTAGTGGTGTGCCTCAGGGGTTGGTGCTGGGACCACAACTTTTCACAATATACATTAACAATTTTGAAGAAGGAACTGAAGGTGCTGTTGCTAAGTTTGCAGATGATACAAAGGTATGTAGAGGGACAGGTAGTATTGAGGAAGCAGGAGGGCTGCAGAAAGACTTGGACAGGCTAGGAGAATAGGCAAAGAAGTGGCAGATGGAATACAAAATGGAAAAGTATGAGGTTATACGCTTTGGAAGGAGGAATGGAGGCATAGACTATTTTCTAAATGGGGAAATGCTTAGGAAATCAGAAGCGCACAGGGAATTGGCAGCCCTTGTTCAAGATTCTCTTAAAGTTAACGTATAGGTTCAGTCAGCAATTAGGAAGGCAAATGCAATGTTAGCATTCTTGTCGAGAGGGCTGGAATACAAGAGCAGGGATATACTTCTGAGGCTGTATAAGGTTCTGGTCAGACCCCATTTGGAGTATTGTGTGCAGTTTTGGGACCCGTACTAAGGAAGGATGTGCTGGCCTTGGAAAGGGTCCAGAAGAGGTTCACTAGAATGATCTCTGGAATGAAGAGCTTGTCATATGAGGAATGGTTGAGGACTCTGGGTCAGTACTTGTTGAAGTTTAGAAGGATGAGGGGGATCTTATTGAAACTCACAGGATACTACAAGGCCGGGATAAAGTGGACATGGAGAGGATGTTTCCACTAGTAGGAAAAACTAGAAACAGAGGGCACAAACTGAGACTAAAGGGACAATCCTTTAAAACAGAGATGAGAAGGAATTTATTCAGCCAGAGAGTGGTGAATCTGTGGAACTCTTTGTCGCAGAAGGCTGTGGAGGCCAGGTCATTGAGTGTCTTTAAGACAGAGATAGATATGTTCTTGATTAATAAAGGGATCGGGGGTTACGAGGAAAAGGCAGGAGAATGAAGATGAGAAAAATATCAGCCATGATTGCATGGCAGAGCAGACTTGATGGGCTGAGTGACCTAATTCTGTTCCTGTCTTATGGTCTTAAAGATATTGTGGGTGGAGGGTGAGGGAGGATATTGTGGGTGAAGGGGGAAGGGTAGTGGGGGGGGGGTGGTGTGGGGTACGCAGGGGGCCACCGACTCCTAAGGGTTCGGCCACATCCGATGTTGCCCCCACAATTGACACAAGGGTAAGTGCAAGGTGGGACAAGTATCTGGGCAACTTGGCACTTACTTGAGAAGGGTCTGAATATATGACAGTTTTGTGGATCCGCAGTTTTGTGGCACACGTCAGCTTCAGAGTCACTCACAGCTCATTATGACACTTCGAATTTTTTTGGGAGAATTCTGCCCTAAGAATCTAAATGGGATAGAGAACAAAATGATCCAAATCACAAATCAGTCAAAAAGTAGCAATACACATTAATAAAGCCATAAAAAAATTCAAGCTTTATTTTTAGAAAGATAGATTTGAAAAGTAGAGAAGCTATTTCAAACTTTGTTCAACTTTGGTTAGACCACACTTGGGTTACTGTATATGATTCTGGTTGTCATTTTATGAAAAAAGATATAAAGACTCCAGACAGGATGCAAAGAATAAATTTACAAAGATGATGCTAGGTTCTATCTATCAAGAAAGGATGAATATCCTTTCATCTTGAAAAGAGAAGGTTGAGGAGTGACCTAATATATGGGTTTTAAATTATGGGGAGCAGCAAAAATGGAAGTTGATGGATACTTTCAGCATATTAGCTGAAAGTTTCCTAACTGAAACAACATTATTTCATGTAATTCGTACTTGGAGATTAGTAACTTACCGAATCTATTCTCTATATATATTTTGAATTGAGCTCTTCAGCCAACTGCATCATAAATAATCAGAGAATTAACAAAAGTAAATTGTGACAAACATCCAAACTAGGCTGAAAGGCTTGTGACAAACTCGCATTCAATAGGATAAACATAGTAGTTAGCAGAAGGCTTTTTCTGAAGCTTTTCTGAGCGTACAAAGATTAAAATGTGATCTTCACTATGAGTAATACTGAGGCATTGAATTTTCATGGCCCCATAGAAATGGGACTGCAGGCAGAAGCTGGGAAAGTAGGGGATGTCGCATTGGGATTGCTCCCTAATGCATTTCCACATCCTGCGGCCTTCCCCAGGGAAAAGCTGGAACAGAGTCACCTGACTGTTCTATGGAGTCAGACAACACATTTGTGCAATTAATGCCCCACTTAGGGGTAATTTCCTACCAGCACTGGTACATAATCAATGCTGGAATAAGTCCCTTGCTGTGCATGAAGGTTGTTAGCTCAATCGAGACAATGTCCTTGTGGCAGGCCGGGTAACCAAGTTGCATGTACCAACAATGAGGCTGGTGGTTGAAAGCCTGCAGCCCTATCCCTTAATGCTCCTATGGAGGAGTATTCCCTCGTAGCTGAGGGGCCTACAAGTTGTGGACTTCTTTATTTGCTTCAATGTTGAGATGGCCTCCTCCTTTCCTACCTGCCTCTGTAGGTGGAGCTGCTGGACTGAAAACTTAATAAGATGGCAAATGTGGAGGCGGCCAATTAGGAGGCCACCTTCAGGAAAGTTGTGGCTCATATCTTGTGCCCATTATCTACTCTGCTATCTCTGAGTAGCATTGCTGCAGTGCTGCACTAGTTGAGGTTCCAATTTTACAAATAAGACATTGAACCAAGGTCCTGCCAACCCTCTCTGCTGCACATGAAAGAACTCATGGCACTATTTGAACGGAATCTCCTCAATGTCCTGGCCAATACTTATCCCTCAATCAATCAAAAATAGGTGATCTAGTCACTTATTTCATTGCTGTTTCAGGGAACATATGAACTATAAATTGGTGGCCATATCTCCCTACATTACACCAGTGACTTCAAAGGTATTTCATTGGCTAGGAAGAGTTTGAGATGTCCTATGATCAGAAAGGTGCTGTCAAAATGAAAATTGTTTCTTTCTTTAAACACTATTGGAAATAGCAAAAACAGCCAAAAACTTATTTTTGGGACTTAGATATAATAGTGAAGAGATAAAGAATTAATTTGCCAAAAGTTCTCCCACAATTTTAATTTTTGTGTGGAAAAAACGCAAAACAAAGAGCAAACTTGCATGAATATTTATGATTTTCAACATTTGTTCATAGTGCTCATTCCAATACTGACAACAGGCTGATAAAAGAATTTCAGAAGGTGATTTCAATGTCCATACTTTGAATAATTAAAATAAAAACTTTAATTGGTTTACATTAATAAAGTTTATTTATTATTGTCACAAGTAGGCTTACATTAACACTGCAATGAAGTTACTGTGGAAATCCACTAGTTTCACAGTACTGTGCCTGTTCGGGTACACGGGGGGAGAATTTAGCATGACCAATGCACTTAACCAGCGCGTCTTTCGGACTGTGGGAGGAAATCGGAGCACCTGGAGGAAACCCATGCAGACACGGGGAGAACATGCAGACTCCACACAGACAGTGACCCAAGCTGGGAATCGAACCCGGGTCCCTGGCACGGTGAGGCAGCAGTGTTAACTACTGTGCCACAATCACGCCCATATTTTAAGCTTCTGTGATTTTTTTTATAGAGTGGATGATGCAAAGGTCATCAAGAAATTAAACAATTCTCAAATTCCACCACAGTGACATCCTGAGCTGATTACTGATATTTTCCATTTTACTTTCAACTGATGGTTACCTATCAGTCTCCTTGGCATCCTTCAATGTAGTCATTTCACAAAGACTTATTATAAATTGTATACTTGTTTCTTGCAGCAGCGGAAATGTAGGAACGTGGATTCAGTTAAGGATAAATTAGATAAAGAAAATAGCAAAACTTATTTTGTTTTGTTTTAAATTGGAAAACATAATCAAGATTAAGAAGATCAGTTCCTCCTCTTTCGGTTGTCAGATTCCCAATCAAAGATTCCAATTTCATTTCACAGAAAGGTTACTGAGTTTTGCCAGAAATTATTTTGCCTTATTTTCCTCCCATCGGAATTTGACCTGTTTTTCTTTTATGCTTTAATGGATGTGTTCCACAAATTGATGAATGTTTGAAAATGGTAACTGAATCAGACATTGCAAAAATTGATCCAGCTTTAAAAAAATAATCGGATGAAAGATTTTCATTCTGGATAAATCCATTTAGTTTGTAAATAACATGTTTTTCTGGATGGAAAGTTCTTGCTTTCACCAGGGAAATAATATCCATCTTCAAACCTTAACTTTACTGCAGTGGAAGAGCTTACTTAATCTCAATGAAAAGAATAGAAAATATGTGCAAAATAACTTGCTGTTAACTATACTTTTTTAACTTAAAAGTGTGATACATAAATATTACACATGGACCATGGTTGATTCAACCCTGATAATATTTTTGCTGCTGTTAGGCTGTTAAGCACATATGAGGAGTAAATGATGCTGCAGTGGTTTTCAGATACTATACTTTGTTAGATTTTGATCCACACTGTTCAAGTTACAAATTACTGGAATCGTGAACCAAATGCAGTGTGCCGAGTTCAATGGGCAATGTGGGATCAGGGTGATAAACAAGAAAAACTGTCTCCTTAGCCATTGAAATTTAGGGATTGAGAAAGAAGCAGGAATGAAGGACAAGCAAATAAGATGCATTCGGGTCAAATCTGGTACGGAACGAGAGAGAAAGAGAGAAAGGAAGGGAGGAAGAAAGGAAGGCAGAGGAAGGAAAGTAAGGCAGAAGGAAGGGTGGAAGGAACGCACTATCAGGTTTGCACTGCAATTATCTTTAGGGGAAGAAACCTGGTTTAAAGGCAAAGGATTTACTGGCAGTGACCCGATGGAAATGAGCTTTCAGTATTCAACTTGATGTGTTTTGAATTCAGCTGGGAATGAACTGAGGAAAGGGAAGCTGCCCAGCTCACATTCTCCTTGCCTTGCCTGAAACTGTGTGATTGCCAGTATCTAGCTTAGAATGCTCATCTCAGTGGAACTTGCTTGTCTATGTAAACCTGAAGGCTGAGACAAGAAGGACTGATCCGGCTCTATTTTCCTCCATGGCAAAGCTTCGTTGACAAGAACCACCAATCATTTACTGGGTCTGGTGATCTGTCTTCACAAAGGAGAACTCCAGATTGACAGTGTCAATACCTTGTGAACTTTATCCTTTTTTTAAAGTCTACTCGTCAACAGCCCATCTCTCCAGTGACCTCCTATCCGTTTGTCCTTTGTTTGTGTGCGTGCATGTGTGCTGGGGTATTTTAAATAAATAGTTACATTACAAGATTACAAATTGTGGTTAACCAGTTCTTACAACTGGTCTTAAAAAATAAGCTTTGCTTTACAATAAATCAATAATTCTGAGTTCATAGAAGGAAGCCTCATTAAAACCTCTTTTACTTTGGGTCTAAATGGTAAATATTTGGCCATTCTGCTACATGAATTAAACTCCTAGACACTATGGTGTGAGCGGTGGAGTGAGATAATCTGTGCATTCTTCCCAACCCAGTCATAATATTGCAAAAGAGATAACATACAATTAGTCCATGACAATGTTAACATTGATACACAAATGGGGGTTTGAAGCTTAGCCATTTGCACTCCCCTGTAATAGAGTAGCTTATCCCCATATCCATTCTGTGGAATTTCTTTCTGCAGCCATTAAGTCTAAGTGGCCATTTAAACAATAGTCACTGTTGGCTCCACAGGAGTGATCTGTTTCATTGTTAACGCCTTCTCAATAGAATGTCCCAAAAAAGTAGATTACATTATACCGTCCTGACCAGGCAATCAAACTACTTCCATCCTTGGGCAGGTTCATGCTTATTTGCAAATAGGAATGTCACCTGACCCCCTTGACTCCATCTTATTATAATGAAGATTCCCCATGTTGTTTGAAATAAAATAAAGTGTCCATTTTTTTTTAACACATCCCAAGGTGACCTCCCTATCTGACATCCATTTGCTGATTCATTCCCCAAGGCAATGCCTTGATGAATCAGGGTCAAGCTGCCTCGCTTGGAATTCAAAAAATACTTGGCAGTTATCTATCAGTCACCATCAACTGGTGCATTCTTTATGGCAATGCTTCAACCAGAGTCTACTTGCCAATCAATTAGAACCATAGAACCATAGAAAATTACAGCTCAGAAACAGGCCTTTTGGCCCTTCTTGTCTGTGCCGAACCATTTTATGCCTAGTCCCACTGACCTGCACTTGGACCATATCCCTCCACACCCCTCTCATCCATGAACCCGTCCAAGTTTTTCCTAAATGTTAAAAGTGACCCCGCATTTACCACTTTATCCGGCAGCTCATTCCACACTCCCACCACTCTCTGCGTGAAGAAGCCCCCCCTAATATTCCCTTTAAACTTTTCTCCTTTCACCCTTAACCCATGCCCTCTGGTTTTTTTCTCCCCTAGCCTCAGCGGAAAAAGCCTGCTTGCATTCACTCTATCTGTACCCATCAAAATCTTATACACCTCTATCAAATCTCCCCTCAATCTTCTACGCTCCAGGGAATAAAGTCCCAACCTATTCAATCTCTCTCTGTAACTCAGCTTCTCAAGTCCCGGCAACATCCTTGTGAACCTTCTCTGCACTCTTTCAATCTTATTTACATCCTTCCTGTAACTAGGTGACCAAAACTGTACACAATACTCCAAATTCGGCCTCACCAATGCCTTATATAACCTTACCATAACACTCCAACTTTTATACTCGATACTCCGATTTATAAAGGCCAATGTACCAAAGGCACTCTTTACGACCCTATCCACCTGTGACGTCACTTTTAGGGAATTCTGTACCTGTATTCCCAGATCCCTCTGTTCAACTGCACTCTTCAGAGTCCTACCATTTACCCTGTACGTTCTACTTTGATTTGTCCATCCAATGTGCAATATCTCACACTTGTCTGCGTTAAATTCCATTTGCCATTTTTCAGCCCATTTTTCTAGTTGGTCCAAATCCCTCTGCAAGCTTTGAAAACCTTCCTCACTGTCCACTACACCTCCAATCTTTGTATCATCAGCAAACTTGCTGATCCAATTGACCACATTATCATCCAGATCATTGATATAGATGACAAACAACAATGGACCCAACACCGAATTAGTATTCTTTTCTCATATAGTATAAATTGTTGTTTTCCTTTCATATTGGTACTCTTGCGAAGTGTCCTGATGGGTCAAGCCGAAAAGCTTAAACACATCTCTCTTTTTTCAGCAATACTCAAATTTAAGAAGCCCAATGTGAAATAGGCTGAGGAGACTTACTTCAATATTATGTGCAGCAACCAGGACTAAGATTTCTGGTGAACCTAGCATGAGGGGAGGAGAGCAAGATTAAGAGTTGGCACGTATTAGCAAGTGTAAGAAGCAAATAATAGCTGATGATTGGCAATATATTGCACCACCAGTTTGTCATACTGAGTGTATTAGTAAGAGAGTTAGGTATAAAGAAAGTAGCAAAGATGCCAAAACTCCTCAAGATGAATGGGCTTCCTCCACTGCCTTCTTCCACTGATGTGAGCATCTTCCCATTGGCTGGATCTCCTCCTTTTCCTCTCTCTTCAATGTGTGCCAGCATCTCCTGCAAGAAGACAGGCAATGCATTAGTGCATGATCTGTTGAAGACTGTTGAAGATGTGTGAGGCAACATAAGCTGTGTATGATGACAGGAAGTAGCAGAAGAGGCGATAATTAGGAGGGCAATAGTACGTCTCTGATTGTGCAGTGTAAGCCAGTCAGTAACGTACCCTATTGTGATTGAGGAGAGAAATGAATAGTGCAGGAGTGAAGGATTGATAAGGTTGGAGTTAAAATGTGGAAGGATCCAGAGAGTTGTGAAGGGAATTTCTACCTTAGTGGCCTTTGAAAGTTAATTACATTTCTTTCTGCATTGCTGCTGGATCCTGGGAACAATATTTGTGACATTTAATGGCTTTGCAACATCTATCCAGTACTGCGGCAACATTTGTCTTGGCTCCCAGTGTCCATCACAAGAGGAAGAAGATTTCCTGCCAGCTGTTCATTTGCATCTCTATGGCACCATTAAAAGAAGTGAGATCTCTGGTTGCACTCATTTTGTGGAGATGCCGGCGTTGGACTGGGGTAAACACAATAAGAAGTCTCACTACACCAGGTTAAAGTCCAACAGGTTTATTTGGTAGCAAAAGCCACTAGCTTTCGGAGCGCTGCTCCTTCGTCAGGTGAGTGGGAGTTCTGTTCACAAACAGGGCATGTAAAGACACAAACTCAATTTACAAAATAATGGTTGGAATGCGAGTCTTTACAGGTAATCAAGTCTTAAAGATACAGACAATGTGAGTGGAGAGAGGGTTAAGCAGAGGTTAAAGAGATGTGTATTGTCTCCAGGCAGGACAGTTAGTGAGATTTTGCAAGCCCAGGCAAGTTGTGGGGATTACAGATAGCGTGACATGAACCCAAGATCCCGGTTGAGGCCGTCCACATGTGTGCGGAAATTGGCTATCAGTTTCTGCTCAGCGACTCTGCACGTTCGTGTGTCGTGAAGGCCGCCTTGGAGAACGCCTACCCGAAGATCAGGGGCCGAATGCCTGGGACCGCTGAAGTGTTCCCCAACAGGAAGAAAACACTCTTGCTTTCTGATTGTCGAGCGGTGTTCATTCATCCGTTGTCGTAGCGTCTGCATGGTCTCCCCAGTGCATCGGGACATCCTTTCCTGCAGCGTATCAGGTGTGGAGATGCTGGCGTTGGACTGGGGTAAATACAGTAAGAGTTTTAACAACACCAGGTTAAAGTCCAACAGGTTTATTTGGTAGCAAATGCCATTAGCGTTCGGAGCGCTGCTCCTTCGTCAGATGGAAGGGATATCTGCTCATAAACAAGGCATACAGAGACACAAACTCAAGTTACAGCATACTGATTAGAATGCGAATCTTTACAGCTAATCAAGTCTTAAAGATACAGACAATGTGAGTGGAGGGAGCATTAAGCACAGGTTAAAGAGATGTGTATTGTCTCCAGACAGGACAGCCAGTGAGATTCTGCAGGTCCAGGCAAGCTGTGGGGGTTACCGATAGTGTGACATGAACCCAAGATCCCGGTTGAGGCCGTCCTCATGTGTGCGGAACTTGGCTATCAGTTTCTGCTCAGCGACTCTGCACGTTTGTGTGCCGTGAAGGCTGCCTTGGAGAACGCTTACCCGAAGATCAGAAGACGTGCCGGATCATCGACACGGATGCCATCATCTCACGTGAGAACACCATCTACCAGGTGCACGGTACCTACCCTTGCAACTCGGCCAACGTTGTCTACCTGATATGCTGCAGGGAAGGATGTCCCGAGGCATGGTACATTGGGGAAATCATGCAGACGCTACGACAACGGATGAATGAACACCGCTCGACAATCACCAGGCAAGACTGTTCTCTTCCTGTGGGGGGAACACTTCGGCAGTCACGGGCATTCGGCCTCTGATCTTCGGGGAAGCGTTCTCCAAGGCGGCCTTCACGGCACACGAACGTGCAGAGTCGCTGAGCAAAAACTGATAGCCAGGTTCCGCACACATGAGGACGGCCTCAAGTGGGATCTAGGGTTCATGTCCAACTATCGGTAACCCCCACAGCTTGCATGGACCTGCAGAATCTCACTGGCTGTCCTGTCAGGAGACAATACACATTTCTTTAACCTGTGCCAAATGCTCTCTCCACTCACATTGTCTGTATCTTTAAGACTTGATTAGCTGTAAAGATTCGCATTCTAATCAGTGTTCTGTAACTTGAGTTTGTGGCTCCGTATGCATTGTTTATGAGCAGATGTCCATTCCATCTGACGAAGGAGCAGCGCTCCAAAAGCAAATGGCATTTGCTACCAAATATACCTGTTGGACTTTAACCTGGTGTTGTTAAAACCCTTACTGTGCGTAACAGGTAGACAACGTTGGCCGAGTTGCAAGAGTATGTACCGTATACCTGGTGGATGGTGTTCTCACGTGAGATGATGGCATCTGTGTCAATGATCTGGCACATCTTGCAGAGGTTGCTGTGGCAGGGTTGTGTGGTGTCGTGGTCACTGTTCTCCTGAAGGCTGGGTAGTTTGCTGCGGACAATGGTCTGTTTGAGATTGTGCGGTTGTTTGAAGGCAAGAAGTGGGGGTGTGGGGATGGCCTTGGCGAGATGTTCGTCTTCATCAATGACAAGTTGAAGGCTCCGGAGAAGATGTCGTAGTTTCTCCGCTCTGGGGAAGTACTGGACGACGAAGAGTACTCTGTCCACCGTGTCCCGTGTTTGTCTTCTGAGGAGGTCGGTGCGGTGTTTCGCTGTGGCGCGTCGGAACTGTCGATCGATGAGTCGAGCGCCATATCCTTTTCTTATGAGGGCATATTTCAGCGTCTGGAGGTGTCTGTTGCGATCCTCCTCATCTGAGCAGATCCTGTGTATACGGAGGGCTTGTCTGGAGGGGATGGCTTCTTTAACGTGTTTAGGGTGGAAGCTAGAGAAGTGGAGCATCGTGAGGTTATCTATGGGCTTGCGGTACAGTGAGGTGCTGAGGTGACCATCCTTAATGGAGATGCGTGTGTCCAAGAATGCAACCGATTCTGGAGAGTAGTCCATGGTGGGTCTGATGGTGGGATGGAACTTGTTGATGTCATCATAGAGTTGTTTCAGTGATTGTTCACCATGAGTCCAAAGGAAGAAAATGTCATCGATGTATCTAGTGTATAGCATCGGTTGAAGGTCCTGTGCAGTGAAGAAGTCTTGTTTGAACCTGTGCATGAAGATATTAGCATATTGAGGTGCAAATTTGGTCCCCATGGCTGTTCCGTGTGTCTGGATGAAGAACTGGTTGCTGGAGGTGAAGACATTATGGTCCAGGATGAAGCGGATGAGTTGTAAAATTGCATCTGGAAACTGGCAGTTGTTGGCGTTGAGTACTGAGGCAATGACATCATCGTGGGGGATGCTGGTGTAGTGTGCCGAGACATCCATTGTGACGAGGAGTGCTCCCGGTTCAACTGCTCCATGTGTGCTGAGTTTCTGTAGGAAGTCCATAGTGTCGTGACAAAAGCTGGGGGTTCTTTGTACAATGGGTTTCAGGATGCCCTCGACGTAGCCGGAGAGGTTCTCGCACAGGGTCCCATTGCCCGATACGATGGGACAGCCGGGTGTGTTTGCCTTGTGTATCTTTGGGAGGCAGTAGAGATCTCCAATGCGGGGAGTACGTGGGATGAGAGCACGGAGGGTGCTCTGAAGATCCGGATCAAAGGTCTTGATCAGTCTATTGAGTTGACGGGTGTGTTGTTTGATCGGATCTGCGGGTACCTGTCTGTAGTGTTCCCCGTTGTTCAGTTGTCGGTACACTTCTTTGCAGTAATCCGTTCTGTTCAGTATGACGATGGCCCCTCCTTTGTCTGTTGGTTTGATGACAATGTTGTGGTTGGTCTTGAGAGCGCGGATGGCGTTGCGTTGTGCTTTGGTGATGTTCGGGGCTGTCTTGTGAGTGCGGCTGATGAATCTGGTGTTGACGCACCTCCTGACGGCTTGGGCATACATGTCAAGTCGAGGGCAGCGGCCTTCCGGAGGAGTCCAATTCGA
This sequence comes from Mustelus asterias, assembly GCF_964213995.1. Taxonomy (NCBI): domain Eukaryota; kingdom Metazoa; phylum Chordata; class Chondrichthyes; order Carcharhiniformes; family Triakidae; genus Mustelus; species Mustelus asterias. The sequence continues at coordinate 41,855,877 of NC_135801.1, forward strand.
CTCTTTCCTCTTCGGTTGCTGCACTGCGGATGCCTCTGTTGGCTGTTCCGGTTCATTGGCTGTCGGAGCCTTCAACATGTCATTGATGAAGACGAACATCTCGCCAAGGCTATCCCCACACCCCAACTTCTTGCCTTCAAACAAGCGCACAACCTCAAACAGACCATTGCCCGCAGCCTTCAGGTGAACAGTGACCACGACACCACACAACCCTGCCACAGCAACCTCTGCAAGACATGCCGGATCATTGACATGGATGCCATCATCTCACATGAGAACACCATCCACCAGGTACATGGTACATACTCTTGCAACTCGGCCAACCTTGTCTACCTGATATGCTGCAGGAAAGGATGTCCCGAGGCATGGTACATTGGGGAGACCATGCAGATGCTACGACAACGGATGAATGAACACCGCTCGACAATCAGCAGGCAAGAGTGTTCTCTTCCTGTTGGGGAACACTTCAGCAGTCACGAGCATTCGGCCTCTGATCTTCGGGTAAGCGTTCTCCAAGGTGGCCTTCACAACACATGACAGCGCAGAGTTGCTGAGCAGAAACTGATAGCCAAGTTCCGCACACATGAGGACGGCCTCAACCGGGATCTTGGGTTCATGTCGCACTATCTGTAACCCCCACAACTTGCCTGGACTTGCAGAATCTCACTAACTGTCCTGGCTGGAGATAATACACATCTCTTTAACCTGTGCTTAATGCTCTCTCCACTCACATTGTCTGTACCTTTAAGACTTGATTACCTGTAAAGACTCAAATTCCAACCATTATTTTGTAAATTGAGCTTGTGTCTTTATATGCCCTGTTTGCGAATAGAACTCCCACTCACCTGATGAAGGGGCAGCGCTCCGAAAGCTAGTGGCTTTTGCCAACAAATAAACCTGTTGGACTTTAGCCTGGTGTTGTGAGACTTCTTACTGTGCACTCATTTTGCCAGTAGATTCTGCAAAGCTCGTGTCAGTAATCATAGAATCATAGAAACCCTACAGTACAGAAATAGGCCATTCGGCCCATCGAGTCTGCACCGACCACAATCCCACCCAAGCCCTACCTCCATATCCCTACATATTTTGCCCACTAATCCCTCTAACCTACGCATCTCAGGACACCAAGGGGCAATTTTAGCATGGCCAATCAACCTAACCCACGCATCTTTGGACTGTGGGAGGAAACAAAAGTGTATCACCTCTTTAAGTTTCTGCGAGCTTCCTTTAAATAGAGGCAGCCCCAGTCGATTTTTAGCCTTCCAATTAGTGAGTTGCTTTTAAGAAGTGCAGTTGATGCTGACAGCTTGCTAATTTATTAGTACAACATTCAACCAAAGAAAATGGATCAGGCCTCCTGCCGGTATCATTGGGTGGGAAGAATAAGTGCCTCACCCACTTCCCGTTCAATTTATACGACATGAAAAATGATGTATCGATTCATCCCTGTCCTAATTATCCTAATAGGGCCTTGAATTAACGTCTTTGCTGAAGGTTGGCAGCTCCAACAATGCAGAACTTCAATGTTAGTCTGAAGCAAACTCTCCAGTTAATCAAAGAACAAAAGCTGATTTACTCCTTCTCCAAACAAAATTCTTTGCTGTTTATTAATGATTGACAAAATGGTTCCAAATGGGAAGGTTCTGAGAGATTGCAGCAAGTGATACAGAGGGCCACTAACTAGTTTCAGTTCCAGATGCAACATGAATCTAATTAGATTAATCACATGACTCTTTGATGAGCTGACTCATTGAGAATATCACTTGACTCTGTTAATTCTTACTTCATATTAGTCATCGGTAGGAATAAGTGGGCAGCAAAGGGATTGTCTGGGGGTTCAATTGGGAGTCGGTAGCTGGGGGGGAGAATAGGGTTCAGTAAACTAGCTATCCAGGAGTTAGAATTGATGTTAATCTTCTAACTTTTCCTGGGTAACTATACTGGTAAATGAGTATAAACTATTCAAAGTCTTCGACTTTAAATCAGAGTTTTGAAGTGTTCCAGATGCAGAGTCAACACACAACAAAAGTTGAAACTTCCTAGGTAATTTTTACAGAGTCCTTGCATTGGGACTCCAAGGGGCATCCCAGCACATCTTCTGGGGCATAACCATCTGCAGACCAGAGAATTTGGGCAATGCTTTCACTTTCATTCATGTGGAACAGTTAGTAATTTGTTTTTTTAAGAAGTATAGCAGCAAATCGTAGAATAATCCATTTTTAAACATATTGTCTTCCAAAATATATCTGTTTGACCATCCTATTCTGCTATCGACAGGTCCTAATGCTTCTCTGCACTTGTGCTGGGGTTCCTCACAGTCATAAGCAGCCATGTACTCAGTGGATACATGAGTACATGTAGTACCCGAGTATTAAACTCTGAAGGTGCACAGGGACAGGAGAAGCTGTGAGACTTGGGACTGCTGAAGTATGTAGACATCATGGTGGTGGTCACAGACCAGTTGTACATTGAGAAAGTGGATACCCTTCCACTTAATGAAGGCCACTAGCTATGTTGTAGAAGCCTTGATGGCCACTATATGCAGTAGATGACAACCTGAACCTGTGAATACAGCAATAGTTCCAAACCCTATGGACCTCTCCAATTGACCACCTGGATCAATGCAGTAATGCACATAGTTGCTGCCCTTCTTGTACAGGGAATTGGTCACTACCTTGTTCCATTGATTTGCCACAGGCTGAGATCCCCAGCTAATCTCTGGAAAAATCCAGAGCCTTAGAAATTGAGAGCCCTGGTGACCTTCAGTTTCATTGGCATTGGGCAGCCATCATCTCTCATGGGTCTCAGCTCATCCCTCAGCATGGCGCTTAGATCAGTCCAACCTTCTGGCCTTGGGAGACTGTCTGTGTGGAGTTTGCACATTCTCCCCGTGTCTGCGTGGGTTTCTTCCAAGTGCTCCATTTTCCAGGGGGATTAGCAAGGTACATATGTGGGGTTATGGGAATAGGGCCTGGGTAGAATTGGTGTCAGTGCAGGCTTAATGGGCCGAATGGCCTCCTTCTGTACTGTAGGGATTCAATGATTCTATGAGATCAGCACTGACCTCCTGCTTGCCTGCTGCCTTCTTTAAACAAGCGAGTCTTTGAAGTTCCATGGTGCATGCGCACCATGAGTAAAATTCAAAAAGTATCATGAAAATTGCTGCCAATTGGCCACTAAGGAGCCTTACTAGCCCTCTCTCCGTATCTATGTGTGAAGCTTGTTCTCCATGTCAGCTGCCAATGTTAAAATGCAGAAATGACACAAAGGCCAAAGTCTTCCATTCTGATACTAGCACGGTTAGAAGATTGGCTGACTGGCAGAGAGTGGGGATAAAGGGGTCCTTTTCAGGATGGCAGCTGGTGACTAGTGCAGTTCTGCAGGGGTCAGTTTTGGGACCACAACTTTTCACTTTATACATCAATGATCTAAATGAAGGAACTGAGGGCATTTTGGCTAAGTTTGCAGATGATACAAAGATAAGTGGAGCGACAGGTAGTATTGAGGAGGTGGGGAGGCTGCAGAAGGACTTGGACAGGTTAGGACAGTGGACAAAAAAGTAGGAAATTGTGACGTCATGCACTTTGGTAGGAAGAATAGAGGCGTAAACTATTTTCTAAATGGGGTGGAAATTCAGAAATCAGAAGTGCAAAGGGACTTGGGAGTCCTAGTTTAGGGTTCTCTTAAGATTAACTTGTAGATTGAGTTAGGAAGGCAAATGCAATGTTAGCATTCATTTTGAGAGGACTAGAATACAAAAGCAGGGGTGTACTGCTGAGGCTTTATAAGGCTCTGGTCAGACCGCATTTGGAGTATTGTGAGCAATTGTGGCTCCATATCTAAGGAAGGATGTGCTGGCCCTAGAGAGGGTTCGGAGGAGGTTCACAAGAATGATCTCAGGAATGAAAAGCTTGACATATGAGGAGCATTTGAAGTCTCTGAGTCTGTACGAGATGGAATTTAGAAGGATAAGGTGGGATCTCATTGAAAATTACAGAATACTGAGAGGCTTGGATAGAGTGGATGTGGGGAAGATGTTTCCATTAGTAGGAGAGACGAGGAACGAGGGCACAACCTCAGAGTAAATGGACGACCCTTTAAAACCGAGATGAGGAAGAATTTCTTCAGCCAGAGGATGGTGAATCTATGGAATTCATTGCCACAGAAGACTGTGCAGGCCACGTCGTTGAGCGTATTTAAGACAGAGATAGATAGGCTCTAATTGGTAAGGGGATTAAAGGTTACAGGGCAAAGGCAGGAGAATGAGGTTGAGAAATTTATCAGCCATGACTGAATGGTGGACTAAACTCAATGGGCCAAATGGCCTAGGTCTGCTTCTATATCTTTGGTCTTATAGCCTGCTTGCAGTCCCAGCAGTACCCACTACTCAGTACTGGTGCTGGTGGGACTGCCACAGCTGCCAGCCTATCAGATTGTTTGGCAGCTCTCAGAGGCAGGGCCTCCTCCCACTGAGGGGCTGAAATCCCACTCTCTGACTCTCTTGCTCATTTGCATATTATAGCTGTGGAGCGGATTAAAATGAGAGTTATGGTGGGTGAATTCTGAAAAACGTTGAAGGCTGTAGGGTGGCTGGCTGGCCTTGATAAACTGACATTTTGTCGAGGCTATGGAAATAAACAACAGAACAAAAACAGCCGTCACCCTCCACACACTCTCCATGCCCAATCTATGTTGGTCCATCCTATCTCATGCTCCTGACCCACCCCCATGGCCCCCATATCCTCCATGTCAACTTATGCCCTCCACTAATCCCACACCTTCTTTATGGCCCCTATGCCAACCCTTTCCCCATCCACCATCCTTAGATCTACAATACCAACTCATCCTGTATCCAACATGGGCAGGGCTCTAGACCTGTTGAGATGAAATAAGGTTCTTAAATGGATATTGATTAATTCCTATTTCAAAAAAGCACTCTCACAGATAAAAACCCATTCACTACATTCAAATTACTTTAATCCCGTGTGAAAACAAAAATTTGTATTTATAGTATGACTTCAAAAGAGTTTACAACCACTTGGAGCTGTCCGTCAAACTGTGAACTGACAGATACCCCACTGTTATAATGAAAGGTTGTGAAATCAGTCCTGCAGCACCATTCTTGTAAACCACAGGTTTATGTCAGCAGAGTGTAAAAGCAAGTATTGATTTTTTAACATTGCAGACTGTTCCTTTTTAAATTTAAAGGGCAGATTTAAATCCCTTGACAGCTTGAGAGCGATGTTGACAGTTCTCTTGACAACCATCTTGAGAATTCCCTTAACATTTCCAAAGAGCTTGACAGTTCAAATGTGTTTATGCACTTTTGACGACATTCTTGTCTACTTTTATTAATCCCATAGGACACCTTACCACTCTCAAAGTTATCCTGGGACCATATCCATAGGGTACCCTAACAGTATGGTGGCACAGTGGTGACCAGTTCAATTCTGGCCCCAGGTGGCTGTCTGTGTGGAGCTTGCATGTTCTCCCCATGTCTGTGTGGGTTTCCTCCAGGTGTTCCGTTTTCCTCCCACACCAAAGATGTGCGGGTTAGGTTAATTGGCTAAGGTAAGTTGCCCCTTAGTGCCAGGGGGATTAGCAGGGTAAATACATGGGGTGGATAGGGAGACAGGACCTGGGTGGAATTGTGGTCAGTGGTTCTTCTGCACTGGAGGGAATCTGTGAACTTTCCGAAAGGGCACCCTATCTTTCCAAAGAACATCTGCAGCTTTTGGTTTTCTCTAACCTGATCCAAAGTGCAGATGACAGACTTTAGACATCCCATTAGCCAAAATCAGATCTGACTGAGGCAGCTGCACTTTAACATCCGCAGCTGTCTCTGTAAACCATGTAAGGTGCCTCCATTCCTGCCCCGTCAAAATGTTTCTGCAGGGCCTGTCGAAGCAAGAAACTATCTTCCTGATGACCCTTTTGGAAAATGCCTAGCCTCCATTCTGTATCTATTACTGATGGACAGTCTGAGAAAAAACATTGACTGTGTAAGTGTGGTGAACCATAGATGGTTACCACTATGGGTACTTGTACATATGTTACTCTTGTTACTGTTGGGGTTAGGGTTTGGGTGTTCCACCTGTTATCATTGTTTATGTGGTACACTCCGTTCGGCTCTGCCTTCTTACAGGAGTATAAAGGTCACTGCTACTTCCTAGTAGCCCTTATTCTGGGATAGTATTGTTAAGTAGTGTGCTCCAATCTTGTTGTGAATAAAAGCCTTTATTCCCGGGTACGTCCTAGCCTCCCGTGTGAATCAATCGCGCATCAGTAAGAAAACATGTGGGGGAGGGGAGCTGGGAAGTAACTTGTTGCTATGCTCTACCAATGAGATGTGGGATCTGAATGTAATCGGACCAATGTTCTGGGAACATAAGTTCAAATTCAATTGTATTTAAGTTCAATTAATTAATGAATCTGAATTAAAAAGCTAATCTTAGTAATAATGCCATGAAATAACCAGATTGTCACCAAAACTCATCTGGCTCACTAGTATCCTACATCAGACCTCACAGCAGTGTTATTGACTCTTAACTGCCCACTGAAATCTAAATCCGTCTCTGCAACCAGTGGCCATTCCTACGCATGACCATTAGCATTACTTGGTACAGGACAGACCCACCAGAGAATGGGAGATGAAATTGAAAGCCAACGAGATGGGCCATTGTTGAAACCATCCAAACTGAAGTGACATTTAAAGAGCATTCCAAGTTTAGATCTTTGAAGGTGAAAATTGGAATTCTTCTTGAGAGAGACTGAGAATACAATCTTACCAGAATTTTGCGAAGTGTCAATTCCGGTGAGAAAAATAGAGTGAATCCCGCAAATGGCTCTGGCGTAATTCCAGACTGAGCCTTGTTGACAAAAGTTTTTGTGGCTATGAGAATCATGCTGCACCCGCAGTGGTCTCCCTCCGATTCACCGGCCACTTCTGAACTTAATCGCGACAATCACTGGGAAGCTCCATACAAACGACTCCCCGGCACTTATTCTAAAGCGACTTCAGGTGATGGCAGCTGGGAAACCCACACCACGTTTCTCAGAGGGAGCTCTCAGCAGACTTCTCGATGGAATGCAGCAGAGGCGGGATGCACTCTACCCCTGGCTTCAGGAGAAGGCCTCCCAACAATGTCACCATCCCCGCCTGGGATGCAATGGCAGTCCTGCTGAGTGCAAGCTCGCTGCCGAAGAGGACTGGGCAGCAGTGCTGCAAGAAGATTAACAATCTCCTTCACTCAGCCAGGGTAAGGCCTCATGCAGTCTTTTTCTGCACCCCCTCACACACCCCTCCCACCCCCACCTTCATTGCTCACCCAGCTACTTCAGCTTTTGACAACATCTCTTCTCCCCCCCCCCCCCTCCCCAAATCACCATGTTCCCCCATATTCATTGCCATGCTCTTCACACTCCAGCTCCCACTCAAGACCCATGCCTGCCACACCTCACCACCATTTTTAACATCAACACCGCCACCTACACTTTTCCCTATCTGTGTCACTGCAGGACAAAATCAACCACTACAAGCATGAGGAGGAGAGTAATGCAGGAGCTCAGAACCCTGACACTATTTGAGCTGGCTGGGGAGGAGGATGAGAGTGCCTGTGCTGATGGTGAATTGGTGACAGCAGACAAATCTGAGACACGCACAAATCTCAAGACACGCTGTCATTCTCCAAGTCTCAAGCGACTAATCAATGTTCTCCCCGTATCCCTGTAATGCACTAATGCCATCTCCCTTCTCTTGCAGGCCAAGCAGCAGAGCAGATCGGACCCCCGATCGGAATCAGGTAGCTCCAAGGGAGACTTCTCGGACCCCACCATGGAAGAGGCATCACGGCTGTCACCCACACCCGGCACCAGCGCAGTTCCTTTCACCTCAGTGGGATCACTAAGTAGACAGGCTCTGGGTCACTCACTGATGAGCACCTCACAGCTGAAGATCCACAGTAGGCGGAGGCAGGGATATCTCAGGGAACCGGCACCTGAAGGGATGCCAGTGGCCAGGACTCTGCAGGGCTCCTGCAGGATGATGTGCCCCTGGGTCTGGTCATCCCAGAGTTGATGGAACTGCAAAGGCAGAGTCACAAGTGCCAGGAGGGGGTGACAGCATCCCTCCTCGGACTGCAAGCCTGGAGAAATCTCATCGCCTTCTGTCCGAGGAGATGCTGCTGCCTCTCCAGTGCAATACAGCCAACACTGAGGATGGCTTCTGCAATGGAGACCTTGGGGCTGAACATACACTTCATGATGGGAGATGTCCTCATGAACTCAATGTCTGAAGGTATGAACTCCATGTGCAGGGCTTCAATAGCATGGTGCAGGCACTGGTGGGAATCCACGAGTGTCTGCGCCAGAAGGCGATGGTGCTTTTATACCTCACTCCAGCTACTCCGTGATCCCATGGAGGACTGCCAGGCCCATTGGGTACCCAAAGGGATGAGGATCATCTAGTGCACAGCCTGAGGCCTTCCACTCAGTAGATCCTGCTGGTGTCCAGCTTATCTGAGTTCCCACTTCCTATGAGCGATACACCTACAGCCTCACTCACGGATGAGGGCAATATCTGTGCTTCCCTAAAGCAGTCCAGGGCCATCAAGGTCCAGGCCCCCCAAGGGGACACCCGCCAAGATAATCTCAGGCAACAGGGTGTGGAAGTCAGCGGCCTAATCAACCTCAACTACGTGTGGATCCTGGGGAAGCACCTAGACACAGTGGAAGGGTGAGGAAGATTAATAAGTGATAGAAACCCATTTGGTATGGGGGACAGTAATGTTAGGGTACCTGAGCAGAAACCCCAAAGTATGTTATGAAGCCTGACTAGACCTCAACAGTTTTTCTATTTTGATATTAGTGTGAGGATAAGGTGTTTCACTCCAGCTGTAATTCTACTGACACACTAGGGAAAAAAAAAGAAAAACAAGGTTAAAACTAGTCCATGGCATAAAAAACAGAATCAAAATAAGGGACAGAATTCATGGTCTGAAATTGTTGATCTCAATGTTGGTTCCAAGAGACTGTAGAGTACCCGATCAGAAGATGAGCTTGAGTTGAGTTTCACTGGAACACTGCAGCAGGCCAAGGACAGAAATGTGAGAGGGTGAGAGAAAGATGGTGAATTAAAATGGCAAGCAACTGGAAACTCAAGGTCAGACTTGTGGACTGAATAAGAGTATTTCACAAAGCAAACACTCAATGTGTGTTTAATCTCCCCACTATAGAGGAGACCACATTGTGACATACAGGAAATTGCTGCTTCACCTGGAAGGAATGTTTGGGTCCTTGGACAGTGAGCCCAGATGAGGTGAAAGAGTAGGTGCTATAGCTCCTGAGATTGTGATCAGGTGTTGCTGTGGTCGAGGAGGGCACCAGAATGTTTCAGATGCAACGGTCCCTTTGGAATTCTGACAGGGGAGGGGAAGATGTATTCAGTAGTGGCACCATGTAGAATTAATAGAAATAGCAGAGGATTATCCTTTGAATGTGGATGCTGATGGGATGGAAAATGAGGACAAGGAGAACCGAATCATGATTCCTGGAGGGACGGGTAGGGGTGAGAGCAGAAATACAGGAAATGGTTTGGATATGCTGGAGGACCCTGTCAACCACAATGGTGGGGAATCCTCAGTTGACTTTCGTGGAAAGTTGCATCATCTGGACAGATGTGACAGAGACAGAGAAACTGGGAGAATGGAACGGAATCCTTACAGAAGGCAGATCATTAAAGACTGAGATAGAACCATAGAATCCTTTACCACAGTCCTCACTGAAATGAAGAGAAATTTCTTCACTCAGAGGGTTCTGAATCTTTGAAATTTCCTACCCCAGAGGCTAATGGATGCACCATTATCGAGTATATTCAAGGTTGGGATAGATAAATATTTGATCTCTCAGGGAATCAAGGGATAGGAGGAGTGGGCAGGAAAGTGGAATTGAGACAGTAGATCATCCATGATTGAATGGACTGGCTGAGCAGGCTCAATGGGCTGTATGGTCTACTCCTGCTCCCATTCCTTATTATCTTTTGAACTACTTGCTGATCAGCTGCTGGATTATTTCCGTTGACTGCTTGTGTAATATTTTCAAACTTTAAACCCTGAAGTTTTTTTTAAATTGATTTCAAATCTTTTCCTGAAACAAGTTGCTCCCAGACATGGCTAGCCTGAAAGGCCTCCATCGTATAATTGGCATGGCTGGGAGAATGAATCAAGCTGTTCAAAGGGGAAGGGAGGTGGCGGGAGAGAAGGTCTCTCAGCAGTTAAGCAGATCTCCAGGGAGCAATTTAATTCCACAAACTTAAATGACAACCAATGCTTGAGGAACCTACATTTCACTAAACAGGTTGTGACTGAAAGCTGCTAAGGCTACTGCAACAACTTCAGAATAGGGCAAAGAGAACATTACCTGTGCTTGTAAGCTGCTACTAGGAATGTAAGGAAAATCTTGCAGCTTGCAGTACACTGTGCATAAGAGAGGTCACAGACACTCTACATATAGAGATACACAGGGAATGTGTCTGAAGTTCCCTCAAAAAGCAGTGGAAGCAGTCTTTGAATATTTATAAGGCAGAGGTAGATAGATTCTGGATAAGCAAGTGGGTAAAAGATTATCAGGGTAGGCAGGGGTGTGGAGTTCAGGTTAAAAATCAGATCAGCCATGATCTTATTATAGAAACATTAAAAATAGAAGCAGGAGGAGGCCATTCGATCCTTTGAGCCTACTCCGCCATTCATTTTGATCATGGCTGATCATCAAATTCAATATCCTAATCCTGTCTTCCTCCACCCCCATATCCCTTGATCCCTTTAGCCCCAAGAGCTATATCTAATTTCTTCTTGAAATCACACAATGTTTTGGCCTCAACTACATTTTGTGGTAGTGAATTCCATGCACTCACCACTCTCTAGCTGAAGAAATTTCTCCTCACCTCAGTTCCCCTTATCCTCAAACTATAGCCACAAGTTGTGGACTCCCCCACCATCGGGAACATTCTTTCTGAATCTCCCATCTAACCCTGTTAGAATTTTATAGGTTTCTGAGATTCCCTCTCACTCTTCTAAACGCCAATGAATATAATCTCTTCTCATATGACAAACATGTCATCCCAGGAATCAGCCTGGCAAACCTTCACTGCATTCCCTCTAAATCAAGGACATCCTCCTTCAGAAAGGGACACCAAAATTGCACACAATACTCCAAATATTGAATGACTGAGCAGTCTCGAGGACCAAGTGCTCTCAATGCTTTTGTTCATATGATACAAATGGAATCCAATTCTGAAAATGTACTTCAGAAAGGATGTCAAGGTTTAGAGAAAAGTGCCGCGATTCTCCCAAAAGTGCTCAATTGGCGGGAAAACTGTTCTAGATCCCGACTGTTTTGTCAGTTCAGTTTCTCACCCAAATCTCCCCACTCTGTGAACTGCAGAGGTCCCAGTCGTGAATCACATTCAAAACCCAAGGGGGCGGGGACTATACATAGAGTCATAGCGGTTTACAGCATGGAAACAGGCCCTTCGGCCCAACTTGTCCATGCCGCTCTTTTTTTTAAACCCCGAAGCTAGTCCCAATTGCCCACATTTGGCCCATAACCTGAGGACAGGTCTTTTGAGGACCCCATCATAGTGCCCACCCACACTCTCCGCCAGCACAGACTACACCCCTTGGTGGGATCTAGATCTACAGTAGCCTTGGGGTCACAATCAGGTGAATACATTGCACAATCTGACCCACAACAGGTGGAGGCAGGAACATCTGAGGATGCCAGCACCCAGAGGCCATCTGGAGACCAGGAATCTGCTGAGAGCAAGTAAAATAACAAGCCTCTGAACTCAGTCACAAATCAATTGATGCAGCTTCAATGAGGCAACATCAGGAAGGATTGTCAACTGCACTCCTCAGATTGCAGCGTATGATGGTGGAGTCTGTTCGCCTTCGGTCTGAGGTGATAGCACCAGCATGCCAATACACCGTGGTCAACACTGGCAGGTTGGTAGCTGCTGTGTAGACCTTGGTCCAGGACATTGCTGCCGCACTATTGCAGAATTGTTGTAGCCATAAATAGCAGTCATCATTGTCAATGTGAGAGAGCTGGGGGGGGGCGCCTCAATCTCACTCCAGCTGCTGCCTCTCCACCAGGAGTCAGCTAGAGGCCTACCAGCACCCATAGGGAGGAGGAGCAGCAACTCAACACCCTGGAGTGATCCACCCAGGTGACTCCAGGAGTGTCCGGCCATTCCAAACCTCCTCTTCCTCAGGTTCCCCATCTGAGCTGTTGTGGCCCAATCAGCTCCACAGATGGAGGGGGTGCACCAATCCCATATCAGAAGATCCAATGTAGGCTGGAGCTCTCCAGGTTAGCCCTCCAGAGGATGTCTGTCAGGCTTATGACAGACAACAGGGTGTGGCAGTCAGTGAGTTACCTCCACCTCCATTGTGGCTGTCAGAGGAGCACCAAGCCTAGCGGTAGGGTAAGGAATGTGAAAAAGATGCAGTTGCACAAGGTGGGCATGGACGTTAGCCACAGGTAAGTGATGTTCACAAATGTAAATATACACGCAATCATTCCATGTCTCCCCTTGCCTGTACATCTTATATATGATGAGCTGTGTTAATATCAGTCACATGTGAAACCTTGTTTCCTGCATACACTAATGACAATTATCTCTTTCATGGGCCTCTCTTCAATCCAATCTCTTCAGTGCAGTGTGTTACTATCTGACCACAATGAGTTTCAGTCTCCATATCTGTAATGCCTGCACCTTAATGTGAAGTGCGGTCGTTGTAAAACAAAATTGTTACCATGTATCACTGGATTCCGTAATGTGAATTCTTAGCTCTGTACTACTGAGGTAGAAGTTTCCCCTGTCTCATCTGCATTCTTGAGAAGGGAATGTTTGGTGTTTAAGGGGAGATGCATGCAGAGGGCTCATATACTGCCCAACTCCATCTGCTGCTGTTTTTTGCCAGGCATTTGATGATATGAGCCAATTAACAGAGGTTTGTGCACTGCCCTCAGCCAGACAGGTGTCTGATGTGCCTAGAGCCAATCTGCTGATCTCTTTACCACCTCAATGAAGCAATACGGATGTGCTGGCACTGAGATAGAGTCATAGAGATTTACAGCATAGAAGCAGGCCCTTCGGCCCAACTTGTCCATGCCACCCCTTTTTTAACCCCTAAACTAATCCCAATTGCCCGTGTTTGGTCCATATCCCTCTGTACCCATCTTACTCACGTAACTGTCTAAACGCTTTTTAAAAGATAAGATTGTACCTTCCTCTAATACTACATCTGGCAGCTTGTTCCAGACACTCACCACCCTCTGTGTGAAAAAATTGACCTCTGGACTGTTTGTATCTCTCCCCTCTCACCTTAAACCTATGCCCTCTAATTTTAGACTCCCCTAAAAAGATATTGACTATCTAGCTGATTTATGCCCCTCATTATTTTATAGATCTCTATAAGGTCACCCCTAAGCCTTCTATGCTCCAGAGAAAAAAGTCCCAGTCTATCCGGCCTCTCCTTATAACTCAAACCATCAAGTCCCCGGTAGCATTCTAGTAAATCTTTTCTGCACTCTTTTGAGTTTAATAATATCCTTTCTGTAATAGGGTGACCAGAACTGTACACAGTATTCCAAGTGTGGCCTTACCAATGTCTTGTCCAACTTCAACAAGACATCCCAACTCCTGGATTCAATATTCTGACCAATGAAACCAAGCATGCCGAATGCCTTTTTCACCACTCTGTCCACCTGTGACTCTACTTTTTCAAGGAGCTATGACCATGTACCCCTCCATCTCTTTGTTCTATAACTCTCCCAACGCCCTACCATTAACTGAGTAAGTCCTGGCCTGATTCCATCTACCAAAATGCATCACCTTGCATTTATCTAAATTAAACTCCCATCTCCCAGTCGTCAGCCCACTGGTCCAATTGATCAAGATTCCATTGCAATCCTAGATAACCTTCTTCACTGTCCACTATGCCACCAATCTTGGTGTCATCTGCAAACTTACTAACCATGCCTCCTAAATTCTCATCCAAATCATTAATATAAATGACAAATAACAGTGGACCCAGCACCAATCCCTGAGGTACACCGCTGGTCACAGGCCTCCAATTTGAAAAACAACCCTCTACAACCATCTTCTGTCTTCTGTCATCAAGCCAATTTTGCATCCATTTGGCTACCTTTCCCTGGATCCAATGAGATTTAACCTTAAGCAAGAACCTACCATGTGGTACCTTGTCAAAGGTCTTGCTAGAGTCCATGTAGACAACATCAACTGCACTGCCCTCATCTATCTTCTTGGTTACCCTTTCAAAAAACTCAACCAAATTTGTGGGACATGATTTTCCACTCTCAAAGCCATGTTGACTGTCCCTAATCAGTCCTTGCATCTCTAAATGCCTGTAGATCCTGTTTCTCAGAATACCTTCTAACAATTTACCCACTACAGATGTGATGCTCACCGGCCTGTTGTTCCCAGGCTTTTCCCTGCAGCCCTTCTTAAACAAAAATTTGCCACCCTCCGATCTTCAGGCACCTCACCTGTGACTATCGATGATTCAAATATCTCTGCTACGGGACTCGCAATTTCCTTCCTGGCCTCCCACACTGTCCTGGGATACACTTCACCATGTCTCGGGGATTTATCTACCTTGATGCGCTTTAAGACTTCCTTCTCTGTCACAAGTACACTCTTCAAGACATTGCTATTTATTTCCCCAAGTTCCCTAATATGGATGCTTTTCTCAACAGTAAATACTGATGAGAAATATTCATTTAGGATCTCACTCATCTCTTGTGGATCCGCATGTAGATGACCTTGTTGATCCTTAAGAGGCCCTACTCTCTCCCTTGTTACTCTTTTGCCCTTTATGTATTTGTAGAAGATGCTTGGATTCTCCTTTGTCTTATCTGCCAAAACAATCTTGTGTCCCTTTTTTGCCCTCCTGATTTCTCTCTTAACTCTCCTCCTACATCCTCTATACTCTTCAAGGGATCCACTTGATCCCAGCTGCTTATCATGTCATGTGCCTCCTCCTTCTTCTTGACCAGGGCCTCAATATCCCGAGTCATCTAGGGTTCCCTACTTTTACCAGCCTTGCCCTTCACTCTAAGAGGAATGTGCATATGATGAACCCTGGTTAAAACACTTTTGAAGCATCCCACTTACCAGACATCCCTTTGCCTTTCCACAGACTCCCCCAATTAACTGTTGAATGTTCCTTCCTGATGCCATCAAAATTGGCCTTGCCCCAATTTAGAATTTTAACTTCTGGGCCAATGTTAAATGTCTTGTATCCTGTAGTTGTGATTATTATGGAGAGAAGGCTCTAGTTATTAAGTTGGTAGACAACAATGTGTATCCCATCACCGTGACACTCCAAGAGGCTGCTGATGAAACTTCCAAATAAGCGCTCTCTGGGAAGGCAGTGACACAGTGGTATTGTGCTGGACTAATAATCCCGAGACCGAGGGTAATGCTCTGGGGTCCTGGGTTTGAATCCCACCGGGGTAGGTGGTGGCTCAATTCAATAAAAATTGGAAATTAGAAGCCCACTGATGACCATGAAACCATTGCTGATTGTTGGTTCACTAACATCCTCCAGGGAAGGAAATGGGCCTCTTGATCTGGCCTACTTATGACTCCCACAGCAATGTGTTTTAAATGCTCTCTGAAATGGCCCAGGAAGCCACTCAGTTGTATCAAACTGCTAAAAAGTCTCAAAGGAATGAAACCGGATGGACCACCCAGCATTGGTTTATGCTTTAACTCACGAAACCAACTGGAAAGAAACAACGTTTATTGTAAATCAGAAAGTTAAATTGCAATCCTGTGGGGGCACATACATAAGTCTCGTCCAGGACAATCAGTCTGCAGATCTTATCCAGGGCTCGGCTAAGGAGCTCCACCTGGTAGGCGATGATCGCCTGTTACTACGGTGTAAGTGAAACCCCTAATGGGGTGTAAAATTTTTAAACCATTAGACATTAAGGCACTGACAGAACTAATAGCATTCAGTTAAATGACTTTTAAAATAAGTTTATGAGCTAACATGAAGCAATTTACACATATGAGATGCAGTAATTGATTCAAACGAGTGATTATGATAGTAGAACACATACTTTGATACTTTGAATGTATCATTGATTTTAAGGAATATTGTTCACTTTGGCTAAAAGCAATTTACTGCTGGGCACCATGGTAGAAAGACATTAGGATAAAGCCATATTTCGAGAGAATAATTGAGCCTTGGAAATATGCAAGATTCACCAGTTAAAGTTTCAGTTGGAAAGAACATTTAGAACACTTAATCACATTTCATGAATAGGTTTATTCACTGTCCGGACAAGATGGATTGATGCCTAGATGTGGTGTCACAAGTTAGTCTGGTTAGACAGTGACCTTTAAGGGAACCCGTGAGAACATTTATTTGAGCTCTGGGCTGAGCATCTTAGGCTACTAGACAACCAGGGAATGGGGTCAGCCAAAACAGGAGTTAGCTTCTGGATTTCACGGACTAATAAGCTGGGAAGTGGGATTCGATTCGCTAAAGTATTTGACAGGTATTATTGTTGATTTGTGTACCCTGAAGATGATTGATTTAAAGTTACTAAAAAGGCTTTCAATGATTGATAAGGAAACCTCTCATTGATCTATTTTGAATTGTATACATCAGATTTCATCAGAGAGGTTTGGCAGCTCTATCTCAGAGCTGTCCTGACCCTTTGATGGTCTCCTGGCAGCTGCTGGCTTAAATAAAGTTACATCTTTATATGGAGATATCTGCCTCGTGAGTCTTGTCTTGTCTAAACTTTAGGCAGTACTAGTCACATTGGTTACCCCACCAACACATGGGAACTTGTATTCCACAAGTCCCACAGGGAGATCAATTAAGGATTCTCATATGCAAGTCCTAGGGGTTATCATATCCCTGCCCTTCTGAGTCCAAGTGTTCCCCCGCAGTCCTAAAGCATTGGGACCGTTTTTGTCTTTTGGCCTGCGGCTGCCTTTCTGTTGTGTATACAGTCTTGTTGGGGAGGGAGGGGGGGGGGGGGGGGGCAGGGTATACCGAGTGGGTGAGTGTATCTTCCTCAATGAACATCTTAGTGTCACTGTAGGGGTGTAGGGGGCTCATCTTCGGTGGTGACCTCTGACTGTGACTGCCACTTCTGTCTCCATTTCTGAGGCAGAGTCCTCATAAGCTTCTCTTGAGCTTACCGTGGGTGGAGTTTCCAGTCCGCAGGCCAATGAGCAAGGGCCAATGATCACGTGCCCGGTCTGGTGGTTTCCCCTGTGGAGGGTTCCCAATGGTGGAGGCGGTCAATATGTTTCTTCATTGTTTTGTCTCCAGTTCTTAGTGTTTGAGTCTGGTTCAGTTCTTGAGAGGACAACTCCTGGGCACTGTTGAATTGAGGCGCTGTTCAGATGGCTTACGTCCATTGTGGCCCCGGTTTTGGGCTTCTTGTTTTTCATTGACTTTCCCACTCAGGTTCGGGAAATTGAAGCTAAGCCAGATTTGAAGGCACAGCTCATCAGTAGTTCCACCCAAGCTATACCCATTGTCGTGTGGTGTGTGGTCCTGTCCTTAAAAAGGAACCATGCCAGCTTCGTATCTAAGGAGCCCTTAATTTGTTTCTTCATTCCATTCTTAAATACCTGAACTGCTTGCTCAGCCAGGCCATCTGAAGACAGGTGATAGGTGCCGTGTGGATGTGCCTCAAACTGTTTGCGGTTATGGAGATTTGGAACTCTCCACTGGTAAATAGGATCCCATTGTCCATTACAAGGACCTCAGGTATGCCATATGTGCTGAGGGACTGCCTGAGTCTTTCTATGGTATTATGAGAGGTGGCAGAAGCCATCTGGTGTACCACAATCCACTTTGAATGAGCATCAATCAACATTAGGAACATAGAGCCCATAAATGGCCCTGCAAAGTCCCTGTGTACTTGTACCCAAAGTCTCCCCGACCATTTCCAAGCATGTAATGAGGGTGCTAGTGTGACCTTCAGGTTGTCTTGGCAGGTTTTGTATCGCTTGACCATATTTTCTATGTCCTTATCTGTATCAGGCCACCAAACGTAGCTTCTAGCTAGCATTGCATTTTGGAAATCCCTGGGTGGCCGTCGTGTAATTCATGGAGAATTAATCGCTGGCCTGGATGTGGGATAACCACCCGAGCTCCCCACAAAATAATACCGTCCTCAATGCTCAGCTTTGGGTATTTTGCTGTGTACAGTTTTGGGTCCTGTGTCAGATATCCTTGTGGTCCTCCAGTTAGTATGATGTGACATAGCTTTGCTAATGTAGGGTCCTTTCAAGTCCAAGCCTGAATTTGGCTGATACTGGCAGTGTGTCCATGAAGTATAATGCCATAATTATTTTGTCCATCTTTGGAGGTGAGGGTAGGTTGGTGGATATCGGTAGGTGGCTCAAAGTGTCGCATTGGTATTCTGTGTTCCCTGGGTGATGTTCCAGGGTGTACTTGTAAGCAGTTAGCAACAGCACTCAACATGCATCCGATGCTATGGGGAAATTGCTTTGTTTTCTGCAAAGAGGCCCAATGGAGGTTTATGGTCTGCCAATATAGTCAAATTCCAACAGTAGACGTATTGGAGGAATTCCTTACTGCAAATACCATAGCCAAATCTTCTTTCTCAACTTACCTCCTCTCTGCACCTGCTAAAGTCCGTGAAACTACGCAATTGGGCACTCTGTTCCACTGTCCCAATAGTGAGATAGCACTACTCTTATTCCATAGGGGGAAGCATTGCAGGTTATAATAGGTGGTCTTCTTGGGTTGTAATGGGTTAATACGTTCGTTGTTCGCAATTAGTGTTTGACCCTTATAAAGACTTCTTCCGGTGGCTTCTGCTAGGAGCATTCCTGATTTATTTTTGGAGCAGAGCATGGGCTGCCAACAAGGTCACCAGGCTCGGAATGAATTTTCCGTAGTAGTTAATGAGGCCCAAAAGAACCGGAGAAGCTGGGATTGTTCTCCTCAGAGTAGAGGTGTTTCACGGAAGATTTGAACTCAAGAAGGACTTTGATAGAGTAACTAAGGAGAAACCTGTTCAGATGGCAGAAAGATTGTTAACCAGAGAACACAGGCTTAAAGCAATTGGCAAATCAGCCAAAGATGAGATGATGAAATAAAATGTATGCAGTGAATTGTTATGATCTGGAAGGCCCTGCCTGAAGGAATGGTGGATGCAGATTCAATAATAACCTTCAAATGGAATTGAATATATATGTGAAGTGGAGAAAATTACAGACTTATAGGAGAACAGGACTAATTGGTTAACTCTTTTAAATAGCCTGGTATTATAACATTTTATTGTATCATCGTATAGCCCCATGCTATTTCTAGTTAAAACCACTTTTTTCCCCCATGACACAGATATATTCTACTCAAATGAGATGGATTAGAACTTCTGATTATGTGTATGGAGATGGCTGATGTACATGTGGGCATTGAATCTACCCAACTCATGCACAGTCAACCTGACAAATCTGCTGGGATCATGCCTCATTAAACCTTCAAAGCTAATTCCTAGGGTGCAATCTGACAGTGATCTGGAGTTGCTCACTTCAGGGGTGAAATGTCTAGCACTACTGTACACTTTTAAAAGTCTAAAGTGGTTGGATAAATGAGTTTTGAAGGGGATAAAAATGTACAAACCCTGTTGAGCACAGCAGAGTAAGAGGATGGATCAGCAGGCCACCAGGTGCTCCTTAATCAGAAAAAATGAGGTGAATGGAGCTGCCTTGTTTGGCAGACAAAGAACAAAGAAAATTACAGCACAGGAACAGGCCCTTCAGCCCTCCAAGCCTGCACTAACCATACTGCCCATCTGAACTAAAACCCCCTACCCTTCTGGAGACCATATCCCTCTATTCCCATCCTATTCATATATTTGTCAAGATGCCTCTTAAAAGCCACTATCATATCTGCTTCCACTACCAAATACCTTGACAGTCTAACCATTCAGAGAAAACCTGTATAGTGATGGCAATCTGTGCAGTGATCAGTATGCAGAGGACCTGACTCTGCAAAACAGCTTGCAGACCTTAATAATCCATGCAGATAATGCTGCCTACCATTAAAACAAGTAGATAGGCAAAGTACACAATCATGGATGTTAATCATAGCAACCCTACAGCGCAGAAGGAGGCCATTTGGCTCATCGAGTCTGCACCGACAACAATCCCACCCAGGCCCTATCCCTGTCACCTCACATATTTACCCTGCTAATCCTTCTAACCTACACATCCCGGGACACTAAGGGGCAATTTAACAAAGCCAATCAACCTAACCCGCACATCTTTGGAATGTGTAACTTCCAACTAGCACATAGGAATACATCGAATTACATCGAATACACAGCAGAGAAACAGGCCTATACTTCATTCAAATCTGCCAGTTTTTGCTCATCTAACCATATCAGCATAACCTTCTACTCCCCTCTCCCCCGTAGGATGATGTGAACTGCCCTAAAATACATATATATTATTTGCCTCATCCAGTCCACATTCCTACTACTTTCTGGAAACAACTCTCTCTGCAGGTACTCTACCAAAATTGTTCATTATTTCAAGGCCTCTACACAGATCACCCCACACCACACTCCCCAGCCCCTCCCACCACGTTCCAGCCCCTCCTAGCCTAAGGTACAACAAAAGCTCAGCATAACTTTTCTACTTTTAATTTCTATCCTCTAAAAATTAGTTCTGGAGATCGGGGGTGGGGTGTGACTTTCCAGCCTCACTGTGCCTGATGCAAATTGTGCTGATCCAGAAAATAGCGGGCAGGCCTAAAAATAGGTTTAGCGCCCGGCGCCTAATCATTCACAATCGTCTCGGTCCCTTTCTACTGGCATAAAAGGAGTGAGGCCAATTAGCATAGTTAAGGCAGCATGTAAATATGCATAGCTTGTTCAACGCT
This sequence comes from Mustelus asterias, assembly GCF_964213995.1. Lineage (NCBI taxonomy): Eukaryota > Metazoa > Chordata > Chondrichthyes > Carcharhiniformes > Triakidae > Mustelus > Mustelus asterias. The sequence continues at coordinate 41,876,849 of NC_135801.1, forward strand.
GGATTTTCCCAGCTCCTTGGATCTTCCGAACATTGGGCGAGGCAAGATTTATTACTGTTCTCCACTCGCGGTGACCAGGTGTGAATGCCAGGCCGGGGGGGCTCGGAGGTCATTGAAGTCCCCGTGTGGTCGAGGGCATGGCTGGGCAGTGCTCACCTTGCAGTGCCCACTTGGCAGTGTCAGGGCAGTGCCAAGGGGGGGGCCTGTGTGGGGCTATACTGGGGGGGCTATGAAGGGGGGCATGAAGGTGTAGGGCATGAAAGAGGGCATGTCGGTGCTCATGAAGGGGGGTGATGTTGGGGTCAGAGAGGGGAAACATGTTTGGGGTCATGAAAGAAGGGGGCATGTTGGGGGTCATGAAGGAGGACCCAATGAGAGGGTCCCAATGCCCTGGTGCCAGCGATCCGTGTTGCGGAAGTGATGGAGAAACATGCCACCGATGAGAGGGGGGTTGTTCCAATGTCTGTGGAGGGCGGTGGGTCTCCCCAGTGCACTGTGAGAGCAGGACGCCCTTTCAAAATGATTGCTTTGCAGTCAGACTCACTGATGTGTTTAGGCCCCACCCCTCCCAGGACCAGCAACTCGCCGCTCTCCCAAAAAATGATTAAATGTGGGACAATTGCGGTTCAGTCGATCACTCTGGTTTTCCCACCCTTATGGCACTTGCTTATTTTTAGGGAAAATGATGGTCTGGATCTTTTTTATTGGCACCCTTTGCTACTTTGAGTTATTTATGTATTTGTGCTACAAATTCCTATGTTCCTCTTTATTTTCCCAATAATATTAGAACTTCTTATTTTTCTTACCAAGATGTCATACTTCATTCTCAACTGTGCTGAAGTTCACCTGCCAATTATCTGTCCATTCTGCAAGTTTTTTTTAACATCTTTTGAGCCTTACATCAGTGGTAGGGAAATTACTGGAAAAGATTTTTAGGGAAAGGATTTACTCATATTTGGAAACAAATTAGTGATAGACATCATGGTTTTGTGAAGGGGAGATTGTGCCTCACTAATTTGATTGAGTTTTTTGAGGAAATGACAAAGATGATAGATGAGGGAAAGGTAGTGAATGTTGTATACATGGACTTCTGTAAAGCCTTTGACATGGTATGAAAGATGAAGTCATACGGGATCAGAGGAGAGCTGGCAAGATGGATACAGAACTGGCTTGGCCATAGAAGATGGAGGGTAGCAGTAGAGGGGTGCTTTTCTGAATGGAAGGCTGTGGCTAGTGGTGTTCCACAGGGATCAGTTCTGGGACCTTTGTTGTTGCAGTATATATAAATGATTTGGAGGAAAATGTAGCTGGTCTGATGAGTAACTTCGCAGATGACACAAAAATTGAGGATTGTGAAGAGGATTGTCAGAGGTTATGGCAAGATATAGATCGATTGGCAACTTGGGTGGAAAAATGGCAGATGGAGTTTAATCCAGACAAGTGTGAGATCATGCATTTTGAAAAGTCCAATACATATAGGAATCATACAGCAAATGGTAGAACCCATAGGAGTATTGACAGGCAGAGAGATCTGTGTGTACATGTCCACCAATCACTGAAAGTGGCAACGCAGGTGGATAAGGTAGTCAAGAAAGCATACGGAATGCTTGCCTTGTTAAGGCTCATGGGATACAAGGAGAAGTGGCTAGATGGGTGGAGAACTGGCTTGGCCATAGGAGACAGAGGGTAGTGGTCGAAGGGTCTTTTTCCGGCTGGAGGTCTGTGACCAGTGGTGTTCCGCAGGGCTCTGTACTGGGGCCTCTGCTATTTGTGATATATATAAATGATTTGGAAGAAGGTGTAACTGGTGAAATCAGCAAGTTTGCGGATGACACGAAGATGGCTGGACTTGCGGATAGCGAAGAGCATTGTCGGGCAATACAGCAGGATATAGATAGGCTGGAAAATTGGGCGGAGAGGTGGCAGATGGAGTTTAATCTGGATAAATGCGAAGTGATGCATTTTGGAAGAAATAATGTAGGGAGGAGTTATACAATAAATGGCAGAGTCATCAGGAGTATAGAAACACAGAAGGACCTAGGTGTGCAAGTCCACAAATCCTTGAAAGTGGCAACACAGGTGGAGAAGGTGTTGAAGAAGGCATATGGTATGCTTGCCTTTATAGGACGGGGTATAGAGTATAAAAGCTGGAGTCTGATGATGCAGCTGTATAGAACGCTGGTTAGGCCACATTTGGAGTACTGCGTCCAGTTCTGGTCGCCGCACTACCAGAAGGACGTGGAGGCATTAGAGAGAGTGCAGAGAAGGTTTACCAGGATGTTGCCTGGTATGGAGGGTCTTAGCTATGAGGAGAGATTGGGTAAACTGGGGTTGTTCTCCCTGGAAAGACAGAGAATGCGGGGAGATCTAATAGAGGTGTACAAGATTATGAAGGGTATAGATAGGGTGAACAGTGGGAAGCTTTTTCCCAGGTCGGAGGTGACGATCACAAGGGGTCACGGGCTCAAGGTGAGAGGGGAGAAATATAACTCAGATATCAGAGGGACGTTCTTTACACAGAGGGTGGTGGGGGCCTGGAATGCGCTGCCAAGTAGGGTGGTGGAGGCAGGCACGCTGACATCGTTTAAGACTTACCTGGATAGTCACATGAGCAGCATGGGAATGGAGGGATACAATTGATTGGTCTAGTTGGACCAAGGAGCGGCACAGGCTTGGAGGGCCGAAGGGCCTGTTTCCTGTGCTGTACTGTTCTTTGTTCTTTGTTCTTTGTTCATCGGTCGAGGCACTGAGTATAAAAATTGGCAAGTCATGCTGCAGCTGTACAGAATCTTAGTCAGGCCTTATTTAGAATATTGTGTACAATTCTAGTCGCCACACTACCAGAAGGATGTGGATGCTTTGGAGAGGGTACAAAAGAGGTTTACCAGGATCTTGTCAATTCTGGAGGGTATTAGCTATGAGAAGAGACTGGATAAACTTGTTTTGTTCTCACTGGAATGAAGGAGGTTGAGGGGTGACCTGATAGAGGTTTACAAGATTATGAGTGGCATGGACAGAGTGGATAATCAGATGCTCTTTCCTAGGGTAGAAAAGTCAAGTACTAGGGGACATAGGTTTAAGGTATAGGGGGAAAAGTTTAGAGGAGATGTGGGAGGCAAGTTTTTTGCACAGAGAGTGGTGAATGTCTGGAACGCGCTGCCTGGGAAGGTGGTGGGAGCAGCATTTAAGGGCAACTAGACGAATATATGAATAGGATGGGAATGGAAGGATACAGACTCCATAAGGGCATATGGTTTTAGTTTAGGCAGGCACCATGACGGCACAGGCTTGGAGGGCCGAAGGCCTGTTCCTGTGCTGTACTTTTCTTTGTTCTTTTTGCAATTTGGTATTGACCAACAATCCAAATTGGTGTCAATTGGGAATTGAGAAACTATGATCTGGAATCTAAATCAAAATGAATTCTGGATAACAGTAGCACCAGTATTGATTGTTGTGGGATCTCACTTTCCAGGTTCTGCTGTTCCAAACACCTATACTTCACCCCAAACCTCTGCATTCAGTCTTGAAACCAATCATTCTGCAACTTGTTCGTGACTCCGCATAGTCTGAATTTTCAAGAAGCACCTTAATGAAGGCCTTTTGGAAATCTAATTAAATTGCATTTATTGCATTATCTTTACAGCTCTCTCTGATACCTCTGCAAATAATTCAATGCATCAGGTCAAACTAGACTTCTGCTTTTGAAATCCATGCTGACTATTATTATTATATTTTTGATTTCCAGATGTTTCTTATTTTCTTCATTGGTATGAATTCCATGACTTTTGCTGCCACCGATGTTAAGCCGAATGATCTATAGCTCTCTGTACATGTATCTCCCCTCTTAAATATATTAGTGCTTTGTCAGCCTAAATGGCTCTATTTCTTTTTCTAACAACTTATTCGATATGACCTAGTTCTTGGTATGTAGGGGGCAATTTCAAAGTTTGTGAATGACACAAAACTTGGACATATTGTACACTGGACAGAAGAGCTGTCTCACAAGAGGACAATGTCGAACTCCAATACACATAGTCAAGTTGGTGGAGTGGACAGACGAAATTCAAAGTGAATATGTGTGACATGATGCATTTTGGTAGGAACAACATGGAGACACGATATGAAATAAGGAGTAAAATTCTTCAGGTGATGCAGGAGCAGAGGGACTTGGATGTATACATGCTTTGAAAGTGGCAGGACAGATGGAGAGAGCAGTTAATAAAGCATATGGTATTCTAGGTTTTATTAATAGGGCTATAGAGTACAAGAGCAAGGAGGTTATGCTGAAGTGGTACAAAACGCTTGCTAGACCTCAACTAGAGTATTGTGTTTAGCTCTGGGCACCACACTATAGGAAGGATGTGAACACATTAGAAAGAGTGCAGCATAGGCTCCAGGAATGAGAAACTTCAGTTATGAGGATGAACTAGAGAGGTTGCGACTGTTCTCCTTTGAGAGAAGAAGGCTGAGAGGAGATTTAATAGATGTTCAAAATCATGAGGAAGCTGGACAGAGTAAATAGGGAGAAATTGTTCCCATTGGTAAAAAGATCAAGAATGAAAGGGCATAGATTTAAAATGATTTGCAAAAGAAACAAATGTAATGTGAGGAAAGCCTTTTCACAGGAGTGGTTCAGGTCTGGAATGCACCGCCTGGAAGTGTGGTGGAGGAAGGTTCACTTGAGGCAAGAGGGTATTAGATGATAATTTGAATAGAAACTCTGTGCAGGGGAAAAGGCAGGAGAAACTAAGTTGTGATGCTCATTTGGAGACTGGATGGCAAAATGGCCTCCTTGTGTACTGTAACAATTTTGTGATTCTGTATGTATAATATAGCCTCAGCTATTCTTTAGATTCACTTAATCCATCCAGTCCAGGGATTTTATCTCCTTTGAATTTGATTTGTTCATTCATTATTTCTTGTCTACCTATCAATGAAGTTATAACCTTTCTAATCTCACTTTTTAATGTCATATCCATCTAATCTGTCTCCCTGGTTAAAAACTGAAGCTGGGTAATTATTTAATATTTCTGCCATTTTGCGATCACAGCCTATGATATTATCCTGTCCATCCCTTAGAGGCCCAATTTCCATTTTGACTATTCAGTTCTTATGTATGTGCCTGTCGAATATTTCATTATTTTGGTCTCTGTTCTTTGATAATTTAATTTTGTAATTCCTCATTGCCTTCTGAACTATTAGTTTGACATTTTTCCTAATCGCTTTGTATTCTCCCTTGCCATTCTCTCACCTGCTGTCCTTGAGCTTTGTGTATTCCCCTAATCTTTATTTTTTTCCATTCTGTCTTTATTGATCCTAGGCTTCTCATTAATGTTCAGTTTGCTCTAGTTCTTTTTTTTAGCTGGATGTACTTCACTTGGACCCAGTTGAGCACTGTTTTGATCTTCTACATCATTGCTAACTTACTTTGCTGTGCACTTTATTTTCCCAAATTAGATTCTCAGCCCCTCAAAATCAGCTTTTCACCAATAAATTACTGTGGTCTTCAGCATACCAATATCCTTTCCAATTATTATCTTATGGCGAATAGTATTATGGTCAAGATTGCCTCGATGTTCTCTCGCATTTCTTCTCTTATTTGCACAGGTCCATTCCCCATTACTAGAGAATGGGGAATGCACTCTTTCAGGCATTGGGGTGGAAAGGACTTCTTTAAGTATTTCAGGAACATCGCTCCTTTATCCCCTTTTGCGTACTTATTGTTGACAATCAGTTTTGGGGTAGCTGAAATCCTTCATTATATTATTCTTCCATGTTTTTACTCATTCCCTAATATGTTTGAATATTTCTTCCTCCACCTCTCTTTTACCATTAGGTGACTATTCCTATTATTGTGACTTATCCTTTATTGCCTTTTATCTTTAACCACATGGATTCTATTTCTGCCTTACTATAGTTGTAGCTTTTTTACGACTCTCATTATACTTTCTCCAATAAACATAGCTATTCCATATTCCTTTTTCCCTCTCAATCTTTTCTTAATATATGCCATTTGCACTGCACTGCAATGTTTAATTCCCAGTCCTAATTTTTTTGGTGCCATATCTTTGTAATCACTACTGTATCTTGATTTCTCACAACATATTGCTTCCAGTTCATCTATTTTATTAAGAACACTCCATGTATTGCTGTAGACTTAACTCATTTTAATATCAGTTTGTCAAGGCTGCTATTGCATCTCCAAATTGTATTTGAACCTTTTATTGCATTCGTATCCTTAAAGAGCCTGACTAAAAAAAACCCAGCTTACAAAATACGGTTGCATTCTTGGATGCTCTCAGATCTGGGCTATCTTTGAGAGCAACGGCTGGAGGATGGCTCCTAGGGATCCAGCGACTTCAGGGGATGGCTAGTGATGTCAGTGTGGAGGCTACAAATATCCGCTGAGACCCAATACAATGAGGCTCATGAGCCTACACATGCGCTGGTGGAGCAGATGATAGACCTGTTGAAGATGCTGTTCCAATGCCTGGACTGGTCAGCAGGAGCTCTCAAGTACACTCCCCAGAGTGTTCTGCACATCATCGTGGTGTGCTGCATACCCCATAACCTGCCACTCCAACGGGGCAAGTCGCTGGATGAAGAGGAGATGGAGGACAGTCGGATCTCCTCAGATGGGAAGAAAGTTGATGAGAAGGAAGTCGAGGTAGGTGGTGAGGGAAACCCCCAGAGGAGGTAGAGGAAGAATCTCAGGACAGGGCCTGAATAGGACGCAGGACTCGGAAGGTGCTGATAGTCAATCTCTTTGGGGAGGGCCAGGACGGGGGTGGGTATAGATGTCCCCTCAATGGGGTCCGAGATCTTCTTACTTGTGTGCTGCCAGTGGGAGGTTTCCTTGTAGATCGCTCCTTTCATGGACAGGGTGCTGAAGCCCAATAACCAGACAAGGCAACAGAATAATGATGACTTGCAGTGAGGACAGAGCCACGTTCTTCATATCTCCTGTGAATGTCTAACTCCTGCCTGACAGAAACCTGAGCATGACCTGCCACTGAACAGGCTGATCTGTGACGAGACACTGAATGATGCATCTCTGCTGATATTGCCTCCTCTGGGGTTAGGGGCAAAGGTGTCGGTCTGCAGCTATTAAGAAGGTGGACAGATTTTCGCAAGCTTTCAATCGATAGCTTTCTCATACTGAAAGAAAGCTTCCACAGATGAAAGGCCTATGTGTTGGCCTGGGTTGTGGCGGGGAATGATGCCAATGAAGAGGTTTACATCAGTATGACTATGTTGCGACAGTGGGGATTGGGGGCCAACCATTGAACTGCCACCATCTCAGAAAGGTGTTTGACAATGTGCTGGCGTAACCTTGCCAGCCTAAAGATTGGGGGCTGGCTGTGCATGCTACAGTGAAATGAGATTGGAGAGGCACGTTAGTGTGTAAAACATAGCTTTTAATACATTAAATGGAGCTAACATTGGTGATTAATTTCTGCTCATGTTTAAATTCACCCTGCTGTAACTATAATCTCTTTACCTTGCTTATCATGCTATGTCGAGGTGCTTCCTCAGGATCCACAGCTGAGGATGAGGCAGCCTGCTGACTGCCATACCCTGTTGCCTGAGATGTCCTTGGCGGGTGCCCTCTGGAGGGCTGGGACCTGAGAGTGCAGGCCTGCTTTAGGGCAGCATGGGTGTTGTTTTGCTGCCCTCCTCAGTGTGCGGGGCCGGAGGTGTGTTGGTCACAGGCAGCGTGGAGTCAGATGGACTGGACACTCCCAGGGTCTCCTGGCTAGAAGGCTCCAGGCTGTCCACCAGACGATCCTCTTAGTAATGGATGCCCGGCAGCCCCAGGATGGAAGGACAGCTGGAGTGAGATATAGAACCCCTGCCATCCTCTGACGCCAACCCTCATGGATTCCCACTTTTGAGCAGGGGGTTAGCTCAAGAGAGGCTCAATGTTACTTCAGTGAGAACTGGAAAAGTATCCCTCCCTTTCCTAGCCCACAACGAAACCTGAAAATAAATTTGATGTTGACTTGCTGGACCCTTTCTGGCCCTGAAATCAGCTCCTGACAGGTTGTGTTTGATGGGAGAACACAAACTGCATCAATCCCCAGCCCCAACGCTGCCTAAATCTCTCATTCATAAAGTACATTGGCTCTTGGTGGCATCCTTGCATCATAATGACAAAGTGATAAATTTAGATTTCCATGTTATGTGGTTGCCAATTTGGTGGAGCTGATTCTGATCCATCTGCCCAAACACAATTTTTGTGCACTGCTGCCAAAGTATAGCAGCCTGGAGCGCAACTGAACCAGACTGAATTGCTATGCTAAGCTATTTAGTATGCCTTTGATCTGAGCTAGGGACAAGAAATGCCCAGTGTTGTGAATATCTAATTTCACAAGTCATACGTTTTAGAAATATAACTTTCAGTTTGAGGATTTGAACTTTTTAAACTAGAAATAAATAGAAAAGCCTGATTAAGAAACAAGTAACAACCCTGTTATAAATGCAAATCAAACAAGCCTGGGTTAATTGCATTTAAAAGGTAACCATTGTTTATCCAACAAGATCAAAGTTGGAAGTGAAAAACCTAAAGCCATCATTGAGCTGTTGGTAGAGCTATGACAACTACATTTATCTCAACTAGGAATTTGAATTATTCATATTGTTTCCAAATGAGGAAAAGTTAAATAAACCATTGTAAATAAAGGGAGTTTATTGGTGAGACCAGGGAGAATGGAAAGAGGGTTATTGACTCCATTAGAGATGAAATTATTCAAAGAGGCTTGAAAACTGAAGCATTATTTTGAAGGTAAGGGATGCTTTATGTATATCTATGTTCGGAGCATCCCAAAGCGTGCACATTGCCATGGAAATGGACTGAGGGGGTTAGGATGATTTCTTTCTTTGAATTGAATTGTGTGTTTGCTAATAGAAAACAAGTAGTCAGCTTGAGCAGTCAGCTCAGAACTGGTAGAGAGAAGGAGTCTTCCAGGACTTGAGTCAACTGTGGTTCCAGAAGATGAACAGGATCTATAGGAAGAAACTGTGGAAAAAGTAGCCAGTGCCTGGTCAAGCCAGGATGAGGAGCAGAGAGGCCAATAGGAACTAAGAATGTTCTCATTTTTAAAAATCAATAAGCAAGAAGACAATAAAGCCCGTGCTTGAGCTGCACTGTCCACAAGTGGGACATTTTGAAGGTGACTTGGAGGGTTGCTTAACCAAAAGTGAATGGAAGGACCGTACGTTTTTCATGTACCATGGAGAATAGCTGCAAAACTGAGGAGAAAGCAAAGTGAATTCCAGAGAGCTGTCGCATACCCTGAGTTTGGTCCCAGAAGGAGAAATGAATGCATCAAGATTTTTGTAAATTATAACATTAGAAGGTATTGGTTAGAAAGAAAAAGTTTTAAAGTTTGAAGATTCTATTTATTAGTCATAGGTAAGGCTTACATTAACATTGTAATGAAATTCCCCTAGTCACCACACTCTGGTGCCTGTTCGGGTCAATGCACCTAACCAGCACGTCTTTCAGACTGTGAGAGGAAACCGGAGCACCCAGAGGAAACCCACGCAGACACGGGGAGAATGTGCAAACTCCTTGCAGACAGTGACCCAAGCCGGGAATCCAACCCAGATCCCTGGTGCTGTGAGGTAGCAGTGCTAATCACTGTGCCACCATAGAACAGAGTTTTAAAACACAAACAATTACAAACTATGTATTAAGTTGATTTTGCTCGTTTCATTTAGTTTTTTATATGCAGTAAAATTTGCCTTTATTTTGTTATGACACGGAGGTGACTTTTCCCTCTGCTCGATTTTGGAACCACCCAAGGGGATATACCTCACCTTGTAATTTTGTATGAATGTGTGTGAGGTAGGAGTTACTGGTTTTGGTAAATTAATGATGTGGAGATGCCGTGATTACCTGTAAAGACTCGCATTCCAACCATTATTTTGTAAATTGAGTTTGTGTCTTTATATGCTCTGTTTGTGAGCAGAACTCCCACTCACCTGACGAAGGGGCAGCGCTCCGAAAGCTAGTAGCTTTTGCTACCAAATAATCCTGTTGGACTTTAACCTGGTGTTGTGAGACTTCTTACTTTGGTAAATTAAAGCAGGATCTGACACTCTCTATCATGAACAATTAATAGGTCTTCGTTTTAAACTGGTGACAGCATTATTAAAATAATTAGCAAACTGAATAAAATCCCAATATAATGCTGTTCAAATATTACAAGACTCCTTCAGGAATAATGAAATAAATCATTACAGAATTCAGTCACTCAACTAATATACAAACAAGCGTCTTTTGGAATTATAAACTTTCTTTGGTGATGCTCTCATCTGGAACACTTTCTGAGTTGGTATCTCTTTCTCTATTTAGATGGCGATTTTATGAAGACATACACGAAACTGCAGAATTTACATGAGAGCCTCGACTTCCCTCCTTCTGACTCAAGAGGTGGCAAGCATACTCTGTCCATTATCCCTACTTGTCCGGGTCTATACACCTGGAACTACCTCAGAGTATTCCTGCGATCTGAGTGGCTTGAGGCTTTCAACAACCCTCACATTTGAATTCCATTTGTTCTGTGTCTCACCGTGCTTGCTTTAATCTCATTGGTCCAATTCAAAAGCCTGTTTTAGTTAGGTTGGAGTATTGACTGCCAGACTTTGATACAAATGTTGCAAAACCCTGCATTCTGCAATTTAAAATCCATGCATAAAGACACCTGTTTTTAAAAGAGACAATGCTATATGATTTCTTCTTTTGGTTTTAGCATTTTCTTTCACTATTTACATTTGTCAAACACCACATTTTTAACCTTACATATGCAACTGCACAACAACTTAAAAACATGAAATCTTGTGGCATAGTTATTTTACTTAATCACTAGGCGTTTGTATTTCTCTTCAAATATTATTGGTCTCTCTGATGATCATAACACAACAAATCGGGAAGTGTTCTAGATCAGGGAAGTAAATTTGATCCCCAGCTCCCCTGGAGATTTCTGCAAATATCCAAAAGTTTTCATACTCATAGCCTGATTGCCTTCGGCCCCAATGCTCCTCAGTGATAGCCTGAATGAAATGAAACCTTTCAAGCTGTTGAAGGCTGCTTTAACTCATGTTCAGATCTGTCTGTGTCCCATCTTTGGTCATATTGGGATTAGCTGAATAATGAGCCTGAATAATTGGTAAAATAAAACTGTGGAAATAGCTGCACATGAAGCATACAGCAAGAAGAATGTCACCAATTAGTTTTAAATTCAGGGACGTTAAGTGCCAAAGGTTTAACGTCCCTGAATTAATTGGTGAGGCAATGGCCTCATGGTACTATCGCTAGATTAGTAATCTAGAAACTCAGCTGAAGTTTTGGGGACTCAGGTTTGAATCCACCATGGCAGCTGGTGGAACTTGAATTCAATAAAAGAAAAGTCTGGAATTAAAAATCTACTAATGACCATGAAACCATTGTCGATTGTCAGAAAAACCCATCTGGTTCACTAATGTCCTTTAGGGAAGGAAGTCCTTAACTGGTCTGGCCTCTACGTGACCCCAGAGCCACTGCAATGTGATTGACTCTGAAATGCCCTCAGGGATGGGCAATAAATGCTGGTCCAGTCAGTGATGCCCACGTCCCACAAATGAATAAAAAAATTATGATGTTCATCAGAAAGCAAATTTTTATTTTAGATTTTTCTTTCAAAATAATTGAAATAATTCTTTATCAATTTGGATTTTTGTGTCTGCTGCTGATAGGGATAACCTGCACCAATATTCCAATGATTATGATTCCAGAGTATGACTTACCGATTAGACTGGTGTGATTTTTCTTACTCTGCTTGGGTGTACACAACTCTCCCTGCTTGATATTTCCCTATTCAGAGCGGAAACTGATTAAACCTACAGTTACTATGGTAACAAGCATTGGTGCAACATCATGCTCCCTTTTCTACACACCCTCTCCCATCCCCCCCATCCCCGCTGCCAAAATGTAGTTTTAATGTCCCCAGTGTAAAAATTTGCTTTGTAAAAGCTCACATGGTAGCTAAAAGCATTATATTTGGAATAGTGAATGCCAGTTCATTTTGTACATTTCCCTTCAGAATGTTTTATATAGATTGCTGCTGCTGCTGGATGCCGACACTTGTGTCTAGAATTTTCTGTAAATTCCTGTGCCGACAGGAAACAGAGAACATGAAAATCTGTAGCTCCTTGCAGTTGTTTGATGAAAATCCTATCTGTCACATGTGGGATATGTTTTTCCCAAAGTAGTTTGAAAAGTTGATAAGTAGGAAGCTTCTCTGCTCATTCTATGCCCTCTCCTCATAATTATGATATGAAATCTTATTCCAAAATATCTACCAGATGCTCATAATAAAATAACAAGACGTTCAGGTGGTCAGGAATTTACAGACTCCTCTGACATGCCAGATTTTGACAGTTCTAATCAGAACCATGACTGGACACAAAAAATGCTAAACCTCAAAAAGGCATCAGTTATGTTTCACATATGCAGAGAACAGTTCAAGGTTTGATAACCATGTCACACTGAATGGTGTTTATTCGGCTCAGGAGAATATATCCTGGGATTTTGATCCCAGTCAGGCCTAGCACCTACCACCACCACCCCCCCCTTGAATGCCCTCCCCACCCCCACCAAGCCCAAAAGCATGGAGGCTGCAGGGTGTGGAGGTGGGCTCGGTGAAAGATCTGCCTCAATGCTCTGGCACTTGTCAAAGTTTGAAAAATAATAATAAAACATATCAAGCATCCCCACACATTTACTATGGCCCATCCATGCCAACCATGTGCTGCGGTGCTTTCTTTGATGCTCTGTCTGTTAGTGTATTTACTATTTTGTTTCACAATGATGATTTATTCTGTAGCTACAGGACTCTGAAAGGTCATCTGTGGCCAGCCAGAGTACAGAATTCAGGAATACACAAGCAGATATAATTTCAGATTTTATTACAAGTAATTAACATATATCAATTAATGTATAAGATTTTTTCTATTCACTCAGAACTATTGATTAAGGTTATCTCATGTATAAGATACAAATTTTAAACACAAATCACTACCATTGCATACTTGCTTAATTATAATATCCAATCAGCGTGATGACTTAATCATTTTAGCTGACTGAATTCATTATTGTTATATGTTATCATTGATGTCCCAGCTTGTGTCTGTGTTTGTGGATATCACTCTCTCCTCCCATGTCCAGATGTCTCATTTAATGAATTCTCTCCGACTAAGGGACTTGATGCTTACCTGTGTCGACTTTTTTAAGACCTCTGGTTTCTTTCATAGGAGCTTATTTATTTTTAAACTTAACACCATAAAATATAGGAGCAGGATTAGGTCATCCCATTATTCTGAGGCTGTGCCCTCAGATCCTAGTCTCACCTACTATTGGAAACAACTTCCTCATGTCCAATCTCTTCAGGTTTTTCAGTATTCTCTAAGGTTCAATGCGATCCCTCCTCATCCTACTAAACTCCATCGAGTACAGACCTAGAGTCCTTAATCGCTTGTCATACTTTTCAGTTTTTCATTCCTCGGATCATTCTCGTGAACCTGCTCTGGACCCTCTCCAGGGCCAGCATATCCTTCCTTAGATATGGGGCCCAAAATTGCTTACAATACTCCAAATGTGGTCTGACCATGATTAATCCTTTAACCAAGCCAACCTATGCCCTTGTAGCCATAGCCAACCTTTTTTTAACTCTCCAAATACTTCTTCAAAAATTAAAGGGCTGGTCTTTTAGGTGCCTTGACATCTTGACAGCTCCTTTTGACAGTTACTTTTGACAGGTCCCTTTGACAGGTGATTCTGAGTTTTGACATTTGATTTTGACAAGTATGTTAACAGTGCTAATGAGCCTGACAGTAATTAGCTTTTGCAATGTTTATGTGCATTACTGCCTACATTTGAAATTCCAAAGGGTACTTTACCTCCGCCAAACGTTTCCGGGAACAGATCCAAATGGGTACCTTATCTCTTAAGGCCACACGAACAAGTTCAACCTAGCTTTTACCTCTCCAAAGCAGTAATCAGCCGATCCAAACCAATCCACCAAGTTCAGACCAGCTTTTGCCTAGTCGATTCTGCACACACCCAAATTCCCATTCCTGGGATACCAAAATCTCACTTCAGTGGAGGCAGCTGATGATATAAATGGCCAGCTGCCTTCATGAATTGCATATGTGCAAATCCCAGCCCAATGGGGCAGCAAGGTGGAACCATGGTTAACACTACTGCCTCACAGCATTAGGGATCTGAGTTCGATTCCTGGTTGGGTCACTGTCTGTGCGGAGTTTGCAGGTTTTCCCCGTGTCTGCGTGGGTTTCCTCTGGGTGCTTTGGTTTCCTTCCACAGTCTAAAGATGTGTGGGCTAGGTGGCCATTGGCCATGCTAAATTCTCTCTCAGTGTACCTGAACAGGCACCGGAGTGTGGCGATTAGGGGATTTTCACAGTAATTTCATAGCAGTGTCAATGTAAGCCCACTTGTGACACTAATAAATAAACTTTAAAACTACATTCTTGCCCCCACAAAAAAGGTGAGTGCTGTGTTTGCGAGTGGGAGTCAGGATTTCTGGGATGGTCTGCCATTTTTGCCATGACAGAGTCTGTCCATCATGCTGAAAATTCAGGCCTATGTTTCATGCTGACTTTGCCTCCCCTGGCCACAAAAATAATAAAACAATCTGATACCATGTTTTCCTGATGTAAGATATTTTAATATCAACATAAATTCTATCTTATTTTCAGAGGGATTGTGATCGGTACAGACTCAACGGGCCGAATGGCCTCCTGCACTGTAGGATTCTATGATTCTATGATTCTTATGTTATTATCTTATATATGTTATAAAAGATCTGGTGAGACTCCATTTAATTTCATAGAATTCTGAGTATTACACCTCAGGAAGAATATATTAGTCTAGGAGAAGATATAGCATAGATTAACCAGATTTGATATTAGGGCTTAGAGTCATAGAGTCATAGAGGTTTACAGCATGGAAACAGGCCCTTCGGCCCAATTTGTCCATGCCGCCCTTTTTTTTTTAAACCCCTAAGCTAATCCCAATTGCCCGCATTTAGCCCATATCCCTCTATGCCCATTGTACCCATGTAACTATCTAAATGCTTTTTAAAAGATAAAATTGTACCCGCCTCTACTACTATCTCTGGCAGCTTGTTCCAGACACTCACCACCCTCTGTGTGAAAAAATTGCCCCTCTGGACACTTTTGTATCTCTCCCCTCTCACCTTAAACCTATGCCCTCTAGTTTTAGACTCCCCTACCTTTGGGAAAAAATATTGACTACCTACCTTGTCTATGCCCCTCATTATTTTATAGACCTCTATAAGGTCACCCCTCAGCCTCCTACGCTCCAGAGAAAAAAGTCCCAGTCCATTCAGCCTCTCCTTATAACTCAATCCATCAAGTCCCGGTAGCATCCTAGTAAATCTTTTCTGCACTCTTTCTAGTTTAATAATATCCTTTCTATAATAGGGTGACCAGAATTGCACACAGTATTCCAAGTGTGGCCTTACCAATGTCTTGTACAACTTCAACAAGACGTCCCAACTCCTGTATTCAATGTCCTGACCGATGAAACCAAGCACGCCGAATGCCTTCTTCACCACTCTGTCCTCCTGTGACTCCACTTTCAAGGAGCTATGAACATGTACCCCTAGATCTCTTTGTTCTGTAACTCTCCCCAACACTCTACCATTAACTGAGTAAGTCCTGCCCTGGTTCAATCTACCAAAATGCATCACCTCGCATTTGTCTAAGTTAAACTCCATCTGCCATTTGTCAGCCCACTGGCCCAATTGATCAAGATCCCGTTGCAATTGGAGATAACTTTCTTCACTGTCCACTATTAAAGGAGTTAAGCTATCAGGAGAAGTTGCATAGTCCTGCTCCCATTGCCCTGTGTATTAAACTGGTGATCTAACTGAGCTGTTTAGAATGATGAAAGGTATTGAGAAAGTAAATAGAGAGAAACCATTTCCTCTTGTGGTAGAGTTGAAAACAAAGAGGTATAACTACAAAAAGTACATTTAAGCCACAAAGGGGCAATGTCAGAAAACACTTCTTCACATGAAGGGAAGAATAAATCTCAATCTCTATCCTTCAAAAAGCTGTTAAGGCATATTCAATTGATGTGTTTGTCAGGTCTGGTACTAATGGTTATGGAATCAAGCTGAGTTGTTGGAGTTTCGATACAGATACGTCCATGAATGGCAGAACTGGCTTGAAGGTTTGAATTACTTCATCCAGTTCTTGGAAACCTGAATTCTTTATATTTTTAAGGTTTTGTGATTCAGTGAAGAACAAAGGCTGCTGCAACCACTGAGGTTAGAGTTAGAGTGACTGCCCTTGACATCAAGACAGCATCTGATCAAAACTGAAGTCAACAGAAATCAACGGAAACTCTTTTGCTGGTTGGAGTCATACCTAGAATAAAGGAAGATAATTGAGTTTTGTGGTAGCATAGCCCCTTTAAGGGCTGATGTTACTTGGATCACATGAACCTCCTGGGGAACGGGAGGTAAAGATAACATGTGTAGAAGTGGGAACTGACTTAGAGCACCGGCATTAGTGATTTGTATCCCTGGCCCGTTTTGAAAAGTGTAATTGTAAGCCCCTAAAGGTAAGGCCCATCTTCGTACACTGGCTGATGAGATTGGCAGAACTGGTTTATCTTCACAGAATAGCCCGAGCAACAGCTTCTGGTCTGAGATGATGAAATAATGGCCGTAAACACATTAGTGGAACTTCTTGACAGCGAATATAACTGCCAGACTCTCTTCATCTATCTGTGAATACTTCCTTTTGCTTTCAGACCAGCTCCTGGACGCAATAGGCCACTCCATGCCATCTTCCATCTCATGGGAAAGGACTGCTCCTATGCCATAACATGACGCATCACATGTCACTATGATCTGTTTGCCTGGGTCAAAATGGACAAGTAAGTTAGATAATTGTAGGGTTCATTTGACCTGGTCAAAGGCTTTCCTCTGAGAATCTTCTCATTGCCAACATTGATGTTTTTTTCAGAAGTCAGTGTAAGGGTGCCAAGATGGGTTACAAAGAGTTGTCCATCCCTAAGAAGGACTTCAACTCTGTTACATTCTTCA